>NC_053496.1:124393127-124693127 GCF_905171775.1 Rana temporaria
ATTAATAATAAATGGCTTCAGCCAAACACTAACCATGAGTGAAAGAAAAGTTTTTGTGTCATCATTCATATTCTCTGAAAAATGGCCAATAAATCATAAATTCGGCCAGGGTATGTAAACTTATGAGCACAACTATATATCTTTTCATGTGACAACACTGAAGAAATTACAATTTGCTACAATGTAAAGTAGTGAATGTACAGCTTGTCCTCTCAAAATAACTCAACACAGCCATTAATGTCTAAACCACTGGCACCAAAATGGAGTACACCTCTAAGTGAAAATGTCCAAATTGGGCAAAATTAGCCATTTTCCCTCCCCTGGGTCATGTGACTCATTAGCGTTACAAGGTCTCAGGTGCGAATGGTAAATTTGGTGTCATCGCTCTCACTCTCTCATACTGGTCACTAGAAGTTCAACATGGCACCTCGTTTGCTCGTTTTGTCTAGGGGAATCGGCTAGTTGTTTTAAAATATGATCCGTACTTACCGTTTTCGAGATGCATCTTCTCCGTCGCTTCCGGGTATGGGTCTTCGGGACTGGGCGTTCTTTCTTGATTGACAGTCTTCCGAGAGGCTTCCGACGGTCGCATCCATCGCGTCACTAGTAGCCAAAAGAAGCCGACCGTCGGTGCGGCTCTATACTGCGCCTGCGCACCGACGTTCGGCTTCTTTCGGAAAATCGTGACGCGATGGATGCGACCGTCGGAAGCCTCTCGGAAGACTGTCAATCAAAATAGGAACGCCCAGTCCCGCAGCCCATACCCGGAAGCGACGGAGAGGATGCATCTCGTAAACCGTAAGTACTGCTCATATTTTAAAACAACTAGCCGATTCCCCTAGACAAAACGAGCATCCATCTAAGGGTAAAATGTGTAATCTATGGGTGAACCTCCGCTTTAACAGGACAGGTTCCACTCAAAACAGGCCTCACCATGGTCGACCAAAGAAGTTGAGTTCTCATGCTCAGCGTCATATCCAGATGTTGTCTTTGGGAAATAGACATACGAGTGCTGCCAGCATTGCTGCAAAGGTTGAAGGGGTGGGGGGGGGTCAGCCTGTCAGTACTCAGACTATACACTGCATCAAATTGGTCTGCATTGCGGTCATCCTAGATAGAAGCCTTTATTAAAGATGATTCACAAGAAAGCCCACAAACAGTTTTCTGAAGACAAGCAGACTAAGGACATGGATTACTGGAACCATGTCCTGTGGTCTGATGAAACTAAGAAAAACGTATTTGGTTCAGATGGTGTCAAGCGTGTGTGGCTGAAACCAGATGAGGAGTACAAAGACAAGTGTGTCTTGCCTACAGTCAAGCATGGTGGTTGGAGTGTCATGGTGGGTGCTGCATGAGTGCAGTCGGCACTGGGGAGCTTCAGTTCATTGAGGGAACCATGAATGCCAACATGTACTGTGACAGCAGAGCATGATCCCCTCCCAAGCTCTGTGATGTCGCCATGGAGGAGTGGAAGAGGACTCCAGTGGCAACCTGTGAAGCTCTGGTGAATTCCATGCCCAAGAGGGTTAAGGCAGTGCTGGAAAATAATGGTGGCCACACAAAATATTGACACTTTGGACCAAATTTGGACATTTTCACTTAGGGGGTATACTCCCTTTTGTTGCCAGCGGTTTAGACATTAATTGCTGTGTGTTGAGTTATTTGGAAGGGACAGCAAATTTACACTGTTATACAAGCTGTACACTCACTACATTGCATTGTAGCAAAGTGTAATTTCTTCAGTGTTGTCACATGAAAATATTATCCGTTCCGGAAACATACTTGTAATCCAAAGCACTTGTATATCAAAGCGAATTTCCCCATAAGAAATAATGGAACGTACTTAGATATGCCTGTTTTAATCATCAAACCCATGTGAGTTTCTAAATGTTGTACCTTCATTAAATGTAACTGTATTACTACACTTAGAGGCTCCTCTCTTCTCTTTTATACTCAGTTGTGACATGACACTACTCTTATATCAAGACATCGCTTGTATATCAAGTCAAAATTTATGACAAAATGTTGCTTGTCTTGCAAAACGCTCTCAAACCAAGGTTTTACTGTATAATATTATATTTACAAAAATGTGAGGGGTGAACTCACTTTTGTGAGATACTGTATGTCAGCAGACAGCTCTGGGAGTTGGAAATAGGCACCCATCTGAGCAACAATAGTATTCCTCTTAAAATCACATCTGCTGGAATTGGAATTGCCATCTCTAGAGGCGGAAAGTACCACGTTGACTAGCAGAACTTGCTTATTGTTGATGGAGCAAAGGATTCCTCCTGGCACAGTCAGAGGCTTGAAGGTAACCAATTGCCCCACATGGCCTGAAGTGCTTGACCTGAGGGACCAACCATCCAAGACCAAAGCTGTATCTTCCTATCAGAAGAGGAGCAACCAGGTACCCAAATTATACATATAGGTGGCACAAATATGAAAAAGTTCAGTAAGCAACCTCTCCCCCAGAAGTGGAGCTCTTTGCTGACTAAAAATGATATATGGGATATACTGCGCTGTGCAATAAGTGAACACAAAAATTAGCTGCCAACACAGCCGAGACAAAGCAAAAATTGGTGAATATGAAAGTGTAGCGCTTAATTTTGTGAAAAAGGCAGTTAACAACACATATCAAATGTTGTAAACATACATATATATGAAGTCTTAATTTCAGTGACATTAAGTGACTGAGTGCGATACGTGAAAAAAATATAAATCAGAACGAAGCAGTCCTCTATTGTAACCACACACAAATAACAGTCCAAAAGTGTAGAAAAAACTGCAAGGTTAAAATGAAGAGTCCCACATGACATGTACGATATCACCGATTTGAGTTATTTTTACCAAATAAATGTAGCAGAATACATGTTGGCCTAAATTTATGAAGAAAGATTATTTATTTGCAAAAATGTTTAATAGAAACAAAATAAAAATGCACGGGTGAGTTGCTTTCTAAATGTCGGTCTTTATTTAGCAAAAAATAAAATAAAAGCCCAGTGGTGATTAAATACCACCAAAATAAAGCTCCATCTGTGTGAATTTTTTTTTTTTTTTAATTCATTTGGGTTCAGTGTTGCATGATCGTGCAATTGTCATTCAAAGTACGACAGTGCTCTACTAATACTGACACCGGAATCTCCTAATTAGTGGATTACCTTACAAATGACTAGGTGAGCATGCATATGTAGTTGAAGCCACAATCAATCCATATGTCTAATGCCGCGTACACACGATTGGTTCGTCTGATGAAAACGGTCCACGAACCGATCGTGTGTGGGCCCCATCGGTTTTTTATCCATCGGTGAAAAAAACTAGGAACTTGTTTTAAAATTATCTGATGGTTAAAAAACCGATAGAAAAAAAACGATCGTCTGTGGGTACGTCCATCGGTTAAAAATCCACGCGTGCTCAGAATCAAGTCGACGCATGCTCGGAAGCATTGAACTTAATTTTTCTCAGCACGTCGTGTTTTACATCATCGCGTTCTGAAACCATCGTTTTTTTAACCGATGGTCTGTAGGCACAACTGATGAAAGTCAGCTTCATCGGATATCTGATGAAAAAAATCCATCAGACCGTTTTCATTGGATAAACCAATCGTGTGTACAGGGCATAAGAGTTGTGACTTCCATCTTTCTTAAAAGGTGCTCAATACTACCCCTGAGTAGCTGATACCTAAAATATACTATCAATCTCAGAAGCGTGAAGTTATGTTCTAGTGCCAATAGCGGCACTACTGTTAATGTTTTTATTTAATTTTATACGGTTTGTTTTATTGTGATGCATGTGGATCGAGCCTGGGTATGCCCGATAGGCTCTGTCTTGCATCTGGACTTGAAACCCAATAAAAGAAAAAAAGGAAGTAGCAGCACAACAGCGCTGAACGCTTAAAATTGACCTGGGCAGGGAGGGGAGTGAAAATGCCCCGGCACTGAAGTGGTTAAAGTGGAGGTTCACCCTAAAACAATTACATAACATTACATCCAGCATACTTGCGACATGAACAGTATGCTGTTATTTTTTTTTTTTTTCGGCGTACATACCGTTATATTGTTATTTTACCCCCGGCTTCCGGGTTCTGATTCCCGCGGGACTGGGTGTTCCTATTCAGGAGGTAGATGATTGACGTCTGGTGAAAAACTTCCCAAGGCGCATCACCAGTTTTCCTTAAATAGCCGACCTGCGAGTCGACTCTATACGGCGCCTGTGCCCGCCGTGTAGAGCGTTAGCAGGCGCCATATAGAGCCGACTCGCAGGTCGGCTATTTACGGAAAACTGGTGACGCGCCTTATGCGCCTTGGGAAATTTTTCAACAGACGTCAATCATCTAACTCCTGAATAGGAACGTCCAGTCCCGCGGGAATCAGAACCCGGGGGGAAAACAACAATATAACGGTATGTACGGCGAAAAAAAAAAAAAAATACCAGCATACTGTTCATGTCGCAAGTATGCTGGATGTAATGTTATATAATTGTTTTAGGGTGAACCTCCACTTTAATACATTCCCGGCATTTGTGTAAAAAACAGCATGCACTGGTCCATTACATCAAAAGGGGGCGGGGCCACAAGTGGGCTTAGCTAGGTGGCCCTGCCCCTTATCTATACAAGAACTGTCAAACGGTGAAGGAGGTATTTGGCGGGCAGCTGTCCTCGATAGCGGAGATTTTTTATTGTGTTGTGTTTTTGGTACCGGCTGTCCGCGGGCATTGTGATCGACGATGGATTTACATCGTGAGACGCTATTTTTTTTTATTTTATAATAGAGGAATTGTCAGACGCTGTCTGTTTTTTTTACTTTGTGACACTTTTTTTGTGAATGAGGGGTATCTGGGGGCACCCTTCTTAAAGGGGGCTTCCAGATTTCAATAAGCCCCCTGCCCGCAGACCCCCACAATGGTTGTGGGGGTGCTTTGGGGTGAGGGGGACAGAGCCCACTGACAGCTGATGAGTCATCGGTAGTTAAGGACACAGTGGCCTGCTTCTCGGCCTGCTCCCTAGCAACCAGCTCAATGCGGCAAATTACCACTAAATCAAACAAATACCTCATGCAGTATTCAACTAGAAATTCTTAGTGAATCAAACACTTGCACAATTGTTGCCACGTGCAGTATTTTAGCCATTATTTAAAGCTTAATAAATTGACCCCATAGACTCCCGCTGCTAAATAATTCCTGTGAGGTGTGGCTGAGCCGTGCTGTAAGGCCTCGTACACACGATAGGTTAACCAGAGGACAACGGTCTGAAGGACCGTTTTCATCGGTCAAAACCGATCGTGTGTGGGCCCCATAAGTTATTTAACCATAGGTTAAAAAAAAGGCAACTTGCTTTAAAATTAACCTATGGATTCCTAACCGATAGGTCAAAACCGATCGTTAGTAGGCACGACCATCGGTTAAAAATCCAGGCATGCTCAGAATCAAGTCGACGCATGCTTGGAAACATTGAACTTCGTTTTTTTCAGCACGTCGTTGTGTTTTACGTCACCGCGTTCTGACACGATCGGTTATTTAACCTATGATGTGTAGGCGTGACGGACCATCAGTCAGCTTCATCGGTTAACCTATGACAACGGTCCTTCAGACCGTTGTCCTCTGGTTAACCTATCGTGTGTACAAGGCCTGAGAGTTTATAAACGAACACAGTCTGGCTCAGCAACACGCCCGCACATGGCTTGCTAAGGTGGCACCCGCTATAAGGATGAGGAGACAGCACAAGCGAGGGACTGAAAGAGGTAAGCCACCGCTCTGTTCGATATGTTTTTGCAGAACGGGCAAACATAACATCTTGTTGTTTTTTTTTATTATTTGAATTAAAACAAGAGCAACACAAAAAAATGCAACTTGGATTAAATCAGTCTCACCTTTAATACTTTCCACAGAAATGTAAACAATGTACACATCCCAAATTCACCTTTGGGCCAACGGAAATCCATCCCGTAATGTAGGTTACTAGTTATGGATATAGTGTGAAAACAATAATTACAGATTCAATGTCAATGTCAGACAGAAATATCTCAAATTTGGTTCATCAATAAAAATAAATAACTTAGAAAAGGTTTTTCAATGCATGGAGGAACCACACATTTCTAGAGTTAAAGAGGGACTCTAGTATAAAGATTTTGGATTGAACCACGGTCAGGTGTCTATTACCAACTCGTCCCAGTTAGAGAGATTTCACACCGCTCCCAGTCACAGTGAGTACAGAGATCTCCTAAACAGGGATAGAGACAACAAAAGCCTGAAAGAGGTTCTAATCCTCCTCTATAAAATAAAACTTTTTATTCCTGACTCTGTCCCTGCTGGAAAAAAAAAAGAACAGGAAACAGGGCATAGACAGCAATAAAAACATGACCGTGGTTCTAGTTACACAGAACATTAGATACAGTCCACCTTGTTTTGTTATCATACTACGCCAGTTATAAATACCAGATGAACCATGACATCCAGCATACAGGTCAAATAAATTCACATCATTTAGTACACAATATTAGAGTGGGAAATGTTTCTGGCTGGTACAATTTGCAGAATTGTAAATTACACATCTCTCCAAAACATTTCTGTTCAATAAAAAATTGATTGTGTACAATATAGACTGTACAAGAACAACTTTATGTTAGTGGCAGACACATTTCAGAATTACAGGTTTTACCGAATGATCAGGACCATCATACATAATATTAAATAGCAATGAACACGGCACGGGAAAATACCCATCATGTTAGAATTAGACTTGTAGTCTAATAACACCTGTCCTTCCAATACTTACTAATCCAACACATCATACGAAGTTTATATACTTACCTTCCAGAAGAAATTGTTGCCCCTGGCTTTCTCTGATGTTATCCAAGGGGCTCATAGGACTGCTCTAGTGGAGTCAGCGGCTCACCTTTGCACACCGAAGCTCCCTCCTATATGCACAACCTACAACTGTGCCCACCTCACCAATGCTGTCTGTTTGGGATTGGTAAGTATTTGTGATGCTGCTGCGTATGAGGATACTGTATTAGAAAAGCCAGTACAAGAGGGGGGGGGGGGGGGGGGGGGGGGGGAGTTATCACATTACAAAACGCGTAAGAGGGCAATGATGAATCATTATGTATACGGTAAGCACAAGAAAGAAATAGAAACATGCTTTTATGTTTCTATAGCAGTTTCCTCACTGCTTTACAGCTCCGTTTTTTAAATATAATCTTATATACAAATAAAAATTATTCACAGATTTAAAAATCGGCTTGGCTGTACAGTTTCTATGGTATTACCGTATGTATGTCACGTGGACACATTTGGTGGAAACACCTTACCAGACATGTAAATACTCATTAGGAGTAACTGCACAGTTGTACAATATTTTGGAAAATAATTTACCAAAATTTGTGAGTCATAAAACCGTTCAATACTGAATAAGTGCAAGTGGAGTTAACTTAGCAGCCATGTTATTAATATCAAACAAAATGCTCATTAAAGTTCAGAGAGATTATTGGAACATATAAAGCTCTCTTCAAATAAAACCAACAGAAACGTTTATAGCAGTTACTTTTACTGCCATCAATAAATATGCAATATATATGGTAAATATGTACAGATCTTTTGAGGAAGACCTAAACTCAAAGAAAACTGCCACCTCATTCCCCATCATAATCAAATTAAAAGTGTATATTTTCCAAAAAACTAAAAATGTAATATATTATAGTGTATATTATACCATATGAGACATTAGATGTAGTTGAGTTTCTATTTTGAGGGTTTTTCTTTTTATTTGCAATTGGTTATCCTGAAAATAACTCACTTCCTGTCCGTGGGTGGCTACTCACACTCCTCCAAGGTATCTAGAAAAAGGGAGCCATGGTTGCCACCTGGGACTGCGATATTTCAGCCTTTTTTCATCTCCATTACATGGGGTTGATGGGATTAGTAGCTTACAAAAATAAGCTCTCTGTAAAGCCTGATTAAATGTTTACTAATGCAGCTACCACATGTAAGGACTGGCAAGTTGTAATTTTGTTTTGGGGTTTAGCTATCCATCAAGTCAGGAAAGGTCATGAAAGTCCTGAAGTACTTATCTGCAGTAGCAAAGTCATGCGACCAAATATCAAGGTACCAATGATATAATCTTTGCTTTAAAAAGTTCATAATAATAAAATAAGAAAATTATAATCACCTAGGTGGATACAGCATTGATCCGATACAGCTCTGCAGTGAGAACTGAGAAAACACCACTAAATGGTCAGTTCTCCCCCCTCCGCTCTGAGCAGAGTTGGGAATGTCAGTCAGTGGCTCTCTGCTATCCCTTACAGCGCTCACTGGAGCGCTAGGCTGTAAAGAGGGTGGGAGGGGCTGGCTCAGGATCTCAGCAGATCGCTGAGAGGCTGAGCCAGGTGCCAGTCCAGGTATCTAGGTGGATCCTGATCATATGGTTGGTATCTTTCCTGAGACTTGACCAGCTGAGTGACATCAGGTCACAGGAGTGCAGATCGAACTGCACTCCTGTGATCCATAGGACAAGTATGACCAAAAAAGCTTTGGCCATACCTCTCCTTTAAGGGAAGCCTCAGCCAAGCAGCAGCTCTACCTGAATTTTATTTCTTCCTTCAGCTGGGATCACATTCATCAATGTCTAGGCATTTGATAACATGAAAGATCTCAACGAGCTTCCAAGTGGTTTGTGAATCCAAACTATTTTAGATCTCCTCTATTAGGGCTCGTTCACACGTGCGTCGGTACCTTGTGTTTAAGCTGCATTTCTTAAAGCCTTATAACTGTCCTTCAACACCTGCCATGAATATTATAATGCAACCACAAAGTGTTGTTCACAGGGGAGCAGTAACGTGCATTGTATTAAAAATTAAGCAGCATTTCCCCCCTGGCTCCTACAAGGGCTCTTAGAACATTATTAGGCCTTCTTTTATATTATGCCGTCAGAAGCCTCTCGGAAGACTGTCAATCAAAATAGGAACGCCCAGTCCCGCAGCCCATACCCGGAAGCGGCGGAGAAGATGCATCTCGTAAACGGTAAGTACGGCTCATATTTTAAAACAACTAGCCGAACTCCCTTAAACTCCCGCTTTAAGTAGTATGGCTTATCTTGCATAATATAAAAGAAGGCCTAATAATGTTCTAAGAGCCCTTGTAGGAGCCAAGGGGAAAAAGGGTCATGTGCGGGTGAACCTCCGCTTTAAGTTGAAATCTCCTTCAGCTCCCACTCTGGATTATTGGAAGCACCTGGTCAATTCGGCTATTCCGCTCTACAAATACACTTATGAGTCAAGGGTCTGTCCTCAAAAATTCTCTAAGGTTTGGGACATCTGGTATGATTCCCCTTCCTCTATTGCCTCTCAGAATCCACTCGGATTGTTGAGTCCAGTAGGGTTGCTTGGTCGATGCATGTTGGGGTTTTTATTTAATCTTGCGGGTTTCTTAACATTGTGAAGAATGGGTGTGTTTGGTGAAAGGGGAAGACATCCTTAAAGGAACACTAAAGGTTCGTTTTTTATTAGATCAATTGATTGCTGTAAGCTAGAGCATTTAAATATCACTTACCTTGTTTTTCCTTTTGACCTCCAAATTACAGTAATCCAGGTTTGAAAATACCATTTCCTGTCACTCCTCTTCTTGCTTTCCACCAGCATCTGAGACGTTTTGCATGGTGGAAAGCAGAATGTGCTCACCCCCTCCCTATGACTACAGCCCTGCGTGAAGATGCTCTCTTATCCCTCACAGGCATGGAGGCTAAGCCTAATGGGAACTGTAGTTCCCATTAGGCCGTGATATAGCAAGAATGAATGCGCACCGTACACCAGGAAGTCAGTGTGAATAATGATTCAGGAGTGACGGAGGTGAATAAAACAGCTCGATTTCAACAGGTATCAAACTAGTTATAATGCAAAACATTACTTTTTACTTTATCAGCTACTGTCAGACTGTAATTTAAGAGGACATTTTTTTTGTCTTTACAACCCCTTTAAGTTTATGGGAGATGCATTTATTGTGTGGCGATGTTATAAATGTACCATCTCACCTCCCAATGGTGATTGGAGTGCCTTAGTTGTTATTTACATTGTTGCTTATGCGTCACAGTACGCCCAAATGATTCTGTTTTGTATACTTCGAAAACCTCAATAAAAAGTTGAAAAAAGTTGAAAAAAATAAAAAGCATGTCACTTATGAGGCATCGACACTTGTCAGCCACCTCCATTGATTTCAATGGTAATGCTCTGTACCCACACCTTAACAGCCCCTATAGCATTTATGGCACATTAGTGAAGCATTTATAAAGTGTTAACTGGGCACTGGGGAAGAGGCAGTGGAGGTTCCTGTATCCCAGAATGCACTGGGAAATAAGAGAATTAGGACAGAGCAGCTCCAGTCACTTCCTATTTGCACAGAGCAGCTGTGTGGTAACGCCATTTGCTTCTATGTGCAGGGAAAAGCACCAAGCCAGCCAGGAATGCTGTCAGTGCCAGACAGAAGCAGAAGCACTGAGCATTACTGTCAGAGGCAAAGCTTTTTGTTGTTGAGCTGGACCAAGCCAAGTGTCAAAGAGATCAAAGTATATGAATCCATCTTTCAGAGAATTTACAAAAATGTCTGCTATCACACCACAATCTAACCACGCACATCATTACCTCTACATCACTTCTCCTTAGAAAACAACACTTTCATGGCCATTTTTTTGAGCATTCTTGGAGCTTTTTCCTTGCTTCAAAAACACAACAAAAACACGTCATAAACTCATTAATAAGCATTGCTTCATCCTTCATAATCAACACACGTGTGAATGAGCCCTGGAAGATATATTTACCAAATATACACAGATGTTCGGAATCTGAAAACCGCAGCTTAAGCCTTGTAACGTTTAAAGATATTTCTATTATTAACCATTCCACAAGAGTTTAAAGTAAACTATGTTGAGCTTTAGTTCCTCGGATATCAATATTTTCTGAAGCAATTTGGTTAAGACTTTTATGCTCATCGTTTTAAGTGTTTGTGCAAGACCATCCTTAAAGTATGTTAAAGTTTTAATCTTTCTATACTTCATTAAGTGCAGTAGTGCTTTTTAAGGAACACTTTGCAGCCAGCACAGATGCATCATGCTTCCAAGTACCTGCCCACATTGCAAGCCGAAGAATTTAAGACTTGGAAATGCTATTAATGACATATCACATCTTTGTTTAAGTTGTAAACATTCAAATTAAACGGTCTCATTATTACGGGAAAATGTTTTTAGCCTAAAATATTCTTAATAAAGATTGGCCTAGAGAAGGGCCAGCAGTATTCATTGGGAACAGGTCCTTTTACATTGCATTCAAAGAATGAGAACATAGGAAACCAAATGCGTGCCCGCCTGCTCTGTTGGTAAGCACGCGTGTTGGCTAAAGTGTGGTAGTAAAGGAAAAGTCTTGTAGTTATGTAAAATGCAATGAACACATCAATAGAGTAATGTTCATGTGCGGCCAAGATGAAGAAGATGCCGAAAAGATTCAGGACCCAGGAGAGTGTGTGTAGGAAGTTCCAGCTTCGAGGTGTATCTGAAAAATAGAACAAACATTATAAACATACTGTACATGCATATACTAGTCTCAAATTATTTCCTCCCCCCCCTTCCCAGTTAGATACGAGTTGGCATAAAAATCAGCTGGACATTTACCACCATTCCTACAGCCTATCTCCGCCTGCATCAAGAAAATTACAATTGGATGGAGCAGAAAGAGTGAGCTGCCTATCCAAGGGTTGCAGCAGTTGGGTAGATTGGTAAATTCAAATGCACTGCTCCCTAAAACAGATATGTCATTGAGTGATCAAACTACTTCCATTAAAGTGTATATACTGTCAAAGCCAATATCAGTTTTTTTTTTTTTTGCCTCTGTGTAGATATATTTCTCTTCACTTCCTGTCCTTGAGTAAACAGGAAATGAGAGGACATCTCCCCAAAGTGAGGCAAATTACTATCATAGACAGCTGTCACTGAAACACGTGTCCAAGGTCATTTTAGGGCATAATGTACAGCAACCCTTATCATAAGACTAACACTGCAATAAGGAAGTACTGGCCCTTCAGTGTATCAGGCTTTATAAATGACCAGGGTGCTCTCAGTAACAATTGGGTGGACCAACACATCATGCTGGGCTGCAAGTGTCAGAGTAGATCCCACGCCCCTTTTCCACTAGACTTGACACCAGCTTTTTTCGCCATTACTTTTCTGGGGACAACCCAAGATTTTAGATGTTCCTTTACTTTCAATGATAACGGTGAACAGGACAAATAGGGTGTATCGCCAAACAGGGCACAGAAAGCAATACAAACCTGACAGGTGTTCTAATACATCTCCACTCTATCCAAAACTAAAAACTAAAATACAAAATTAAGTTTTGCCTTTAATTATGCTTTAACTCAAAATAGATTTTATTTGCAGATAGCATCCTCCTAAGTGCAGTTTCTACTTTTGCAACTTTTTCTTTGCGGAATCACATCTATTTCTTCAGTGATAGATGCAATTCTGTGTCATGTCAAAGAGACTCCAAATTGTGTAGGCACGCTGAAGGTTTGCCCACATATTATGTTACATAGTATACTGGTTAGTCACATCACAAAATGGATGTGTCAAGTAACAGGTTCAGAAAAGAGAGGTATACTTCCAGGTAAACTTACATTCTGTTACAAAGAAGTTCAGCATGGTGAGGACCACCGTATGTCCACTGAACATGTAGTCCCCACAAGTGTGTACTCCAGTTAGTGTCATGCCGAAGCCGCTCCAAATTGCAAAGGCACGTTGAAGTTTTGCCCACATATTATCATAGAGCTGAAAAAAATAAAAAAATAGTTTGTGTGAAATATAGCTTTGGGCCTGGTCATGTTGATGGGATTGTGCAGTAGAATTACATTTTTCCAAACACAACACATTTACAACATTCAAATGATTCAGTCTACAAAAAAACAATTATTCTAGCTCATAGTGAAACCTGATGGGATAAGTCTCTTCCCAACTTTCTTATATATCCTGGATACTCCTGCAGCAAGATCTCCTTGTCATAATATCTAACCTTGTTTTTGTCCACCTTCCAGTTTTGAGTCTTCCCACCCAACTTTGGATACACCAGGATCTCCTGTCACATTCTTTGTAATTAGAAGAGAAAAGGAAACCTCCAACACCTCTAATGCCCCGTACACGATCGGGATTCCTGGCGGTAAAAAGTCAGCCAGGAATCCCGGGGGGAAAACCAAGAATCTGCTCGGTCACTTTCCCTGTGTACACACCAGAGGTTTTCCCTTTGGGAAAACTGCGGTGAGAGCTTTGGGCGGGAATCCCGGCTGTGTGTATGCTCCACCGCAGTGTTTCCCATAGGGAAACTGCCGGGAAAAAGACCGTTGGTTCTCATTTATCCTGCCGCGATTCCCATCGGTTTTCCTGTCGGGAAAACTGCCATGGAGCATACAAACGGACAGTTTTCCCAGCCAAAAGCTTTCCCAACGGGAAAACTGGTCGTGTGTACGAGGCATCAGGCTTCATTTGACCAGTCATCCTCCAAGTTCCATGCCAAACGCAACCATCTGGATTATTAACATGTACCTACAATGTCAGCACTCTGTAAGGACATCATCTTTCCCAAAATGTTCACTAGAGCACAAACAAACCCTTATTAATGTTTTTTACCATGATCCCTGGGGTATCATGCATTGTTAGTTAACACCAAAATAAAGATAGTCTCCTGCAAGGCCATTTGGCACAGAAGTCCTGAACCATGCAGTATTCTACCAACAGGAAAGGGCATGTACCATGTACCATGAATGTATACACCTCATACCTGAAAAACCCGGCCCTAAATCTTAAACAAAATATACCTGATCCATTATTTGATTATTTTAAATGCATGATGGATTGCTTGGAAAGAACTGTTAAACATTTAGAAGGGTATGAGCAATAAATACATCAACACAGTTAAGGGGTGCTTAAAATAAACTGACACACAAAGGTATTTGGTTAATATCCGTTGTTATAAATTTGTACCTAATACAAAAAAATAAATGAAAAGGGCTGGCCTGGGCTGGTTGTGGCGCTTCCCACAACAAATGAGGGAATCAAGAGCCTATTCAGGACCAGCTAAATGGTGCTGCTCTGTCTTAAAAGGCAGCATTTTCCAGGTGGGTTAGACTTGAGACGCGATAAACAATCCGGCAGTGCCATCGGTTGCTCTCATAGGCGATCAAACACCCTTTGATTGGCTCTATGGCCTTGGAGGACTGGAGAGACATCATTATGTCACGTCACGTCCAGGCTGGAATTTTTTTTTCTAAAGCAAAAGATCCAAAAATAAATACAAAAATATTGTGTTTTTTTTTATCTTTTGCTTTTAAAAGATAAAGAAGAGATTTGGGGTCTATTTTACCTCAGATCTCTCCATAAGGGCTCTTTCACACGGAGCGGATCCGTATTGATCCGCCCCGTGTGTGTCCGTCGGCTCAGCAGGGATCATCCGTAAATCCCCGCTGAGCTGTCGGCGGACCCCGCACACTGTGCAGAGACCGCCCTGTCTTTCCTCCGCTCTCCCCTATGGGTAATCGGATGAATACGGACCGTGTGTCCGTATTCATCCGATCCGTTCCGCCAGACGGAAGAAAAATAGGGTTTTCTTCCCTCTGAAAATTCAAGTTAGGCTTACCGGTAACTTGTTTTCCAGAAGTCTTTCAGGACAGCACCTTGAGATATCATGATCCTCCCACTCCATCAGGAAACACCTTCTTTCATCCTTTTAAAAGGAGGCCCCTCCTTGCACTCCTCAGTTGTTATAGAGAAAACCTCTGGCCCAGGCTGGAACACACAAGCATATATGTTAGTCACAGCATAGTACATCACAAACAATAGGGCGGGTCGTTGCTGTCCTGAAAGACTTCTGGAAAACAAGTTACCGGTAAGCCTAACTTGAATTTTCCCGAGGCGTCTTTCAGGACAGCACCTTGAGAGGACAACAGAGAGTTACTACCTTAGGGCGGGACGACAGCTTGTAGGACCTTCCTGCCAAAAGCCTGATCACTAGCTGAGGCGAGGTCCAACCTATAGTGTCGCACGAACGTGTGAAAACTTGACCACATCGCTGCCCTGCAGATTTGCTCCGGCGTGGCACCAGCTCTTTCTGCCCAGGAAGTTGCGAGAGCTCTGGTCGAATGGGCACGGATACCTTCTGGCGGAGTCAGGCCTGACTGTAAATAAGCCTCCCTGATAGCCAGCTTCAGCCATCTAGCTAGTGTTCCCCTAGATGCCTGCTGACCCCTTTTGTTACCCCCAAAAAGGACAAATAAAGAATCCGAGCGCCTAAACGGGTTTGTTATTTCTAAATAATATAACAAGACCCGTTTGACATCCAACATATGAAAAAATAATTATTTTTCACCCGACGGGTTAGAACAAAAAGTGCGAAGTACAATGTCCTGTACACGATTACTGTTAGAAGCCACTTTAGGCAAAAACTTAGGGTCAGTTTTAAGCACTACCCTATCCAAAAATATACATAAATAAGGCTCCTTCACTGACAGGGCCTGCAACTCGCTGATCCTACGTGCTGAGGTAATAGCGATTAAAAATAAAGTTTTAAAGGTAAGGTTCCTAACTGAAGCTTCCCCTAAGGGTTCAAAAGGCTTGCTTGCCAAAGATCTCAAGATCACTGAGAGTTCCCACTTTAGGAAACCCTTTAACCTTGGTGGTCTAGACCTCAAAAGAGATCTAAAAAACCTCACCACCAATGGTTCTGTGGCTACAGATCTTTCCAAAAAAACTGTAAGTGCGGATACCTGTACCTTAAGGGTGCTAACAGCTAAGCCCTTATCAGCCCCCTCCTGTAAAAATTCCAGGATAGATTTTAGTTCCCTAGGGTCCTGACTCGAAGAGCTACACCAAGAGGAAAAAACTTTCCAAACCTTGGTGTAAATGGCTCGGGTTACTTTCTTCCTGCTGTTGAGTAAGGTGGAAACCAAGCGGTCGGAGAACCCCTTTCCACTTAGGATTTCCCTTTCAGAAGCCACGCGGTCAAGGACAGCCGTGCCACATCTGGGTGAGAAATTGGACCCTGAACTAGGAGGTCCTGCCTGAGGGGCAGGTGCCAGTAGGGCCTGGTTGACAAGGCTAGAAGCGTTGCAAACCATGCTCTCTTGGGCCAGAATGGGGCGATGAGAATGACCGGCACACTTTCTCTCTGAACTTTCCTCAGAACTAGGGGAATTAACTGAAACGGGGGAAAAGGCAAAGCAGAGGCGGAAATCCCAGGGATGCGACAGAGCGTCTAGCGTCTACTTAGGTGTAGGGCTGTCAAGGAGAGCAAATTGCTCTCTACCCAGGAGAGAATCTCTGTGGCCAGGGACAGAAGCGAAGGGCTTCTTGTACCCCCCTGCCTGTTCAAGTATGCTACTGTTGTAGCGTTGTCCGTTAGGACCTGAACATGATGGCCTCTGAGAAATGGAGCAAACTCCACTAGTGCCAGGGCCACCGTCTTTAGTTCCCTCCAATTTGAGGAACGCAGGGCTTCCTCCCTTGACCACCTCCCCTGTGAAAATTACTCTTCTAGGTGCGCTCCCCATCCCCAGGCGCTGGCATCCGTGGTGAGCCTTAGTCCCACGGGGAAGGACCACTCCAGACCCTCTGCAAGCACTCGCTGGTTTTTCCACCAGTAAAGGGATCTTACTACCCGGGCCGGAATTTTTACCCGGGTGTCCAGAGAACTGGTTTTCCGATCCCATGTCTTTAAAAGAAAAGCCTGCAGGGGCCTGAAATGTAACCTCGCCCATTGGACCGCCGGCATGGTGGAGGTCAAAATTCCTAGGGATGCCATTACCTGTCTGACCGTCAAACTGATGGGACTGAAGCAACCGAACAGTGTCCAAGACCTTGGATGCTTTTTCTGGGGGGAGAAAAATTCTCTGGTTTCGCGAATCCACCTGGTATCCCAGAAAACGAATCTTCTGAGAAGGAACCAGGGCGGATTTTTGAAGGTTTAAAATCCATCCTAGGGATTCCAAATGGGTTCGCGCCAGAGAAAGATCCCTCAACAATTTTTCCTCTGAGGGAGCAAAGAAGAGGAGGTCGTCCAAGTAAGGGATGACTGCTATTCCTTGTAGCCGCAACGGGGCCAAGGCTTCGGCCAGCACCTTCGTAAAAATCCGAGGTGATGATGACAGCCCGAAGGGGAGGGCCCTGTACTGGAAGTGCTGAACTTGACCCCCCATCTCTACCGCCAGTCTGAGAAACGTCTGGGACTGAGGGGAGATAGGTAAGTGAAGGTACGCATCCCTCAGGTCTATCGACGCCATGAAGCAATCTGGCGTCAGTAGATTCCTGATTGAGAATATTGAATCCATTTTGAATCTCCTGTACCGGACACATCTGTTTAAGGGTTTTAAGTTTAATATCAGCCTGAACTTCCCCGTAGGTTTCCTTACTAGGAATACATGGGAATAGAACCCTCTGCCCTGTTCTACTAGGGGAACCCTGACCAACACCCCCTGCTGTTGAAGTTCCAACAACGAGGACTTTAACGCTACGTACTTCACTGGATCCCTTGGGGCCTGAGTGACCAGAAATCTCTTTGGCGGGGTTTCTGAGAATTCTATAGCGTATCCCTGAGCTAGAGTGGTCAGTATGTACTGGTTGTTTGATACAGCTGACCACTGCGGAAGGAACCCCTGTAACCTCCCGCCTACCCTCAGGGTCGAGTCATTGCGGCTTATTGGCCGGCGCAGGAGGATGGAAAAGGACTCCCTTTCCTTTGCCCTTCTGCGCTGCCCAGTTCCTTTTTCCTTGCGGTCTTTTCCCCTTATCCTGCTGCTTAAAGGCCCGAAAAAAACGCTTGGGAGGGGGGGTTTTTGTTCTTGACCGGGAAGGCCTTCTTCTTGTCTGCCGTCCTGTCCAGGATACTATCCAGTTCAGGGCCGAAGAGAAGATCCCCAGAAAACGGGATTCCACACAGCTTGCTTTTGGAGGCTGTGTCACCAGGCCAGGTCTTGAGCCATAAAGCCCTTCTGGCTGAGTTGGCTAAAGCAGCGGATCTAGCGGACATTTTGATCGCCTCGGCCGAGGCATCTGCCATATAGGCTACAGCTGCAGAAATGGTAGAAAAAGAATCCAAAATGTCCTGTTTTGGGGAGTCTGCCTCAAAATGAGCTTTGAGTTTGTCTAACCAGAACTCTAAGTTGCGTGCCACACAGGTGGTAGCCATGGCAGGCTTGAGGTTAACCATAATAGACTGCCAGGCTTTTTTAAGGAGAAGATCCATACGCTTATCCATCGGGTCCTTCAGGATCCCCATATCCTCAAAGGATAAATCTGTGGACCTAGACACCTGGAAAAAAGCTGCGTCGAGTTTAGGAATTTTGTTCCACACGACTGATGGATCTTCTCCAAAGGGAAACCGCCTTTTGTGGGATTTTGAAAAAAATGGTTTATTTTCTGGGTCCTGCCATTCCCGCAAGATTGTTTCGGAGATGACCGAGTGAACTGGAAATGTACGCCCCTTGGGCTCGCAGAGACCGGCATACATGCGATCGTGCAGGCTTAAGTCCCTCTTTTCTCGCTGAGACCTAAAGTGGCATAAATAGCCCTGAGGAGGCCATCCACATCCTCCAGGGACAACTTAAATTTTGAGGGAGGCTCTATTTCTTCCTCATTTTCTGAGTCCTCACTAGAGAGGGCCTGAGGCTGACTATCCCTGGACCCCTCGTTATCAGAGGGCCTAGGAGCCCATCCTGTCTCCTGAGAAGACTGTGATGTGGAGGGCTGAGAAATGGTGACAGGAGCTAGCGACTCTCTCATAGTCTGAAAGGTGGCCAAAAGCTCATCTTTGACAGAAGCCATCAATTCCTCTCTGACTGAGGCTGACTCCTTCTGTACTAAGGCTGCTATACATGCCTTACACCATGGCTTCTTCCAACTTTCCCCCATTTTCTCCCTACAAGAAGGGCATCTCTTTTTTTCAGGTTTAACCTAAAAAAGGAACGGGGAGAGAAGAAAAAATATAGGGGGATCCAGCATGAGACCCGGTCTCAATAAACAAACATGACCCCCCCTCACCTAGGTGCACTTAGGAAACAAAAGGTGTCCACCTGTGCCCTGACAGGCCCCCATGCCACTGGAGGGAAAAAAGTGAAGAGACCGAGAGAGAAATCCCAAAAAGGAGAGAACCCTCACCCCTGGGGAAAAACAGACTTACGTTGCTGCTTCCCGCCGAGGTCCTGCTGGTGCCCGTGCCTGTCTCCACCGCTGATGCATCTGCAGTCTCCATCGCAGGAATCAGCGCTCTCTGTGGCATCCACGGCGCTTCCCGGAACTCCAATAGCGCCGTTGCGCCGGACCAGGAAGCAGAAGTAGGCTCCAGCGTCCGCCCTACCCCTCCTACTGGCGCGCCGGAAATGACGCGGCTCTCCGGCGACCAGGCTACGCCAAAATGGCGACGCCCCGCAAAAACGAGGCACCTCACGATCGCCGAAGGCTGGCTCCACTGAGCACCGGGAGAGAGAGGAGCCCGACTACCATCACCGCCGCGCGGGTGGTACGGGAGAGCGGACAGTCCCTGAAAAAAAGGTAAGAGGAAAGAGTCCGTTTTCCAGGCAGCACCTGAGACATCAGACCCTTCCCAAGAAGATGCTCCCTCCGGAGGAGGAAACACAAAAACTGAGGAGTGCAAGGAGGGGCCTCCTTTTAAAAGGATGAAAGAAGGTGTTTCCTGATGGAGTGGGAGGATCATGATATCTCAAGGTGCTGTCCTGAAAGACGCCTCGGGAAAAAGCGGATCTTTGCGGACGTTAGTGGATGCTCAATCCGCTAACGTCTGCAATCCCATAGGGAAGCATTACAAGTCCGTAAACGCACTTGTAAAAAACGGACCGTTTGTCCGCTCGTGTGAAAGGGCCCTAAAGAGGACCAGTCATCCTTATTTCTAATCGCAAGGGATGTTTACATTCCTTGCAATAGTAATAAAAGTGATAAAAAAAACAAAAAACTGGACAGGGTAAAAATAAATAGTAAAATAAAAAAATCTAAGTGCCCCCATCCCTCCATGCTCACGCGCAGAAGCAAATCCATATGCAAGTCACCCACGCATATGTAAATTAATTTTGAACCACATATGTGAGGTGTCGACACGAACGTTAGAGCAAGAGCAATAATTCTAGTGCTAGACCTCCTCTGTAACTCTAAATGGGTAACCTGTAAATGGAGATTTTTAAAGTACCGTAGTTTGTCGCCAACTACCGCGTGATTTCAGCAATCAACATTTTATTCTCCAGGGTCTCTGCTAAAAATGAAGTCAATTAATGTGAACACAGATGTCCTGCAACACACAAATGCCTTTCGGTGAAGTAATACTACTGAAGGACACTGTAGTTGCTAAATATTTGTCCTTCTACAGTATACGATGGCTGATAAACCAAAACAAAAATTAACATTCAGCCAAAAGGCAACTAGGAACACACTACAATTGGACAGCCAGAGGGGTAATCGCAGTGTAAAATCTTCTACATCATATACCACAACAGTGAACAACTTCTGGAAAAGTGTGGAGTTTGTCAAGCTTTTTATCAACGCTGTTGTTTCACTTTTAGTAACACTCACACATTTCTTATATCAGTACCTTTCCAGAACACTGCAGGTGCTCCCCAGGCACAGACAATGATGTAACAAACATGGTGATGCATCGCAAGAGAAACACAGTCCCCATTAGGCTGCAGAGGCGGCGTAACAGAATGGACCTAAAAAAAAAAAAGGAACAAATTAAGTGAATATATGTAACCTCAGCAAAATGTGTTATCACGGACAGCAATAAAAACCTGAGAAAGGTTCTACCCCTTTCCCACTTTATCTATACGCTTCCACTCTTCTTCTGAAAACGCTAGTTGCCTGGATGTCTGGCTTCTATGCCACAGACCAGAAACAAGTAAGCAGCAAATCTCTCTTCACACTTATTAGTCTGTGATTCAAAATGCGGTGTGGACATACTTAGGTAGATTCAGGTAGAATGGAATAAAGTTACGGTGGCGTAGCTTAGCGTGTTTAGGCTACGCCGCCGTAAGTTGGCTAGGCAAGTAAGGATTCTCAATGTACTTGCCTGCTAATATACGGCGGCGTAGCCTAAAGCGGGCGGGCGTAAGGGCGCCGAATTCAAATCTGTGTTAGGGGGGGCGTGTTTAATGGCAATAAGGCTTGACCTTACGTTTTTGATGTTTATTTGCTACTGCGCATGCGCCGGGCGCCTACATTTTCCAGTGTGCATTGTGGCTAAGTACGCCGCACGGGCCTATTGATTTTGACGTGGACGTAAACGACGTAAATCCCGATTCACGGACGACTTACGCAAACGACGTAAAAAAATTCGAATTTCGACGCGGGAATGGCGGCCATACTTGACATTACTATTCCACTAGGGCCTAGCTCTAACTTTACGTGGCCTATCTCTTACGTAAACGGCGTAAAAGTACTGTGTCGGCCGGGCGTACGTTCGTGAATTGGTGTATCTCCTCATTTACATATTCTACGCCTACCACAATGGAAGCGCCACCTAGCGGCCATCCAAAATATTGCAATCTACGATAGGACGGTGCAAGCTGTCGTATCTTAGATATGTTTAAGCGTATCTCTGTTTGAGCATACGCTTAAACATAGGTCGGCGTAGATTCTGAGTTAGGTCGACTTATCTACTGATAAGTCGGCCTGAATCTACCTAACTTTTCTTATGACAGGTTTCCTTTAAGGCCTTACAGTGGTCACTAGAAGGAAAAGCCATGCCATTATGAAACTGCTCATTTTTAAGCTGTTCATATGCTTTGCTTATCAGCAGAGCAAAAAAAGCTGTTCTTACTACAAATACAATGGTATGTGATTACTAAAAAGAGAAAAAAGCAAAAGAAGTCTTAAGCCTAGTGAACACGAGCCGTATGTCAGATGGCATACCCCGGTTCAATAGAAACCGACCGACATTCAGCCCATGTGTACGCATGGCGGTCCAACAGAAGGGCCATGATTGAAAAAGGTCTGCCGACCGACTCCTGATCAGCCAATGACTGACAACTCTGACCAGAGTATCCCCGTCAGAACATAACACAGCAGGGGAGGTCGCTGTACCAACATCAGATTGTTAGTGCAGCAGCTCCGACCTGAGCTGTCAGTTTTTGTTGAACAAAAAAAAAAAAATAGTAGTGCGTACGAGGCTGTAAATTCTAACAACTAACTTCTCTTACTTGCAAGCAGTTCCTATGGCAATGTGTGCTAGGGTAAACGTAAAAAAAAAGTCTTATGTCCCAAAACGCACTGCCATAGGAACAGTTTGCTGGCCTGGAAATGAAAGGAGATTCATCACAGGCTGGGCTTGTTTATCTCCATTACATTAGGACTAAAAAGAAAAAGTATTTACAGATAAGATTGTTTTCTTTCCCATTCAGCTCACAGGAAGTAACATAGACACTGCATTTCTGGCAAGATCAACGGGTATTTTCTGTACTTGCTGAAAATGAAAAAAATGAAAACCTATGGAGCCACTGGTAAAATATACTGCATTTTTGTTTTAGGTTATGATACACTTTAAAGTGGAGGGACTGGGCGTTCTCTTATTTGATTGACAGCCTTTCGACGGTCGCATACAGCACGTCACGAGTTTCCGAAAGTAGCCGAACGTCGGTGCGCAGGCGCTGTATAGAGCCGCACCAACGTTCGGCTTCTTTCGGCAACTGGTGACGCGCTGTATGCGACCGTCGGAAGGCTGTCAATCAAATAGGAACGCCCAGTCCCGAAGATCATACCCGGAAGCGGCGGGAGAACATCTATCTCGAAAACGGTAAGTACGGCATTGATTTTAAAAAAAATACCCGTTTCTGCTCCCCTTAATTAGCCTCAATTTAATGTTAAACATTTTTTTTCGGGTGAACTCCCGCTTTAAGGCAGGGATCTTCAAACTATGGCCCCCCAGCTGTGATGGAACTACACTTCCCATGAGGCATTGTAAAAATCTGACATTCACAGACATGATGGGAATTGTAGTTCCTGAACAACTGAAGAGCCAGTTTGAAAGGGGAAATGGAGGGGTATAAAATGTAAAAATAAAAGGATAAATGGAGAATTACAAATAAAAAAATAAATAATTCTTCCTCCTGGCCATCTGCATTATCTTTATATCAAAAATCTTCACCAGCTGACACAGAAGCCATTGTGTGCCACACGGCCCCCCATCCATCAGGCTTCCATAGAGACACAAGCACTGGAGACTCTCTTTAACTCGGTGCATTCATCCTGCAGATTGGTAGGCCGGATTTCATCCCCATCTATTCCTCAAGTTTTTTGGTTGATGGGTATAAATGACAGTCTATAGGGCCGTGGGCGTCGAGTTAAAGAGTATGGCCCGGATTCACATACATCGACGCATATTTATGCCGGCGTAGCGTATCCTATATACGCTACGCCAACGCAACTCAGCGCAGCGGAGGCAAGCACAGTATTCACTTGCTTCCGAATCTACGCTGGGTTTTGAAAGCGCAAGTCGTCGTAAGTGTAAGTGGGCGTGAGCAATGCAAATGAAGCGTGACCCCATGCAAATGATGGGCCGAGCGCCATAAAGATACGAATAACGAACGGCGCATGTGCCGTCCCGTGGACGCATCCCAGTGCGCATGCTTAGAATCATGTCGGAACTACTCCCTATGATTCGACAAATCACTGCCTACGACGTGAACGTAACCTATGCCCAGCCCTATTCACGTACTACGTAAACTACGTAAAATACGACTGCTGTGTTCCCTGGTCCATACCTTAGCAGGAGTTGCGCCTCATATATGGGGAATAACTTTACGCCGGTCGTACGACTGACGCAAACCGCGTATATTATGCGCCGGACGCAAGTACGTTCGTGAATCGACGTATCTCCCTCATTTCCATATTTGAATAGGAAATCAATGGGAGCGCCACTTGCGGCCAGCGTAAATATGCGCCCATGATACGCCGGCGTAGGAAAGTTACGTCGGTCGGATGAAGCCTATTTCAGGCGTATCTCAGTTTATGGGCACGGCGCATAGATACGACAGCGCATATATACACTTACGCGGCGTATCTCGAGATAGGTCGGCGTAAGTACTTTGTGAATCCGGGCCATGGTCTCCAGCACTTGCATCTCCAATAAAAAAAAAACAATCACTGAATTGCCAAGGAGCATGCATCGGCCTCTGCATTCAAAGGAGGGTATTTCTGACTCTTAACCACTTCATTACCGGGCCTATTTTGGCACTGTTCTCCTTTATGTAAAAATCACAATTTTTTTGCTAGAAAATTATCAGAACCCCCAAACATTATATATTTTTTTTTAGCAGACACCCTAGGGAATAAAATGGCGGTCATTGCAACTTTTTTTCTCGCACGGTATTTGCGCAATAATTTTTCAAACGCCTTTTTTTAGGGAAAAAAAGTTTCATGAATTAAAAAATAACAAAACAGTAAAGTTAGCCCAATTTTTTTGTATAATGTGAAAGACGATGTTACGCCGAGTAAATAGATACCTAACATGTCACGCTTTAAAATTGCGCACACTCATGGAATGGCGCCAAACTTCGGTACTTAAAAATCTCCATAGGCGACGCTTTAAATTTTTTTTACAGGTTACTATTTTTGAGTTACAGAGTAGCTCTAGTGATAGAATTGTTGCACACGCTCTAACGCACGCGATGATACCTCACATGTGGGGTTTGAACGGTGTTTACATATGTGGGCGGGACTTGCATGCGCGTTCGCTTCTGCACGCGAGCGACCGGGACAGGGGCGTTTTAAATTTTTTTTTTTATTATTTTTACTTCATTTTTTTATTTTTACACTTTTTTTGACACTTTTATTCCTATTACAAGGAATGTACACATCCCTTGTAATAGGAATCACTGTGACAGGTCCTCTTTATGGAGAGATGTGGGGTCAACATCTCTCCTACAGGCTTACAAGCATGAAATCGGTGAAAAACATTTCACAGATTACATGCCGACAGCCGCGATTGCGGCTTGGTTTACTTCCGGGTACCGGGCGTGACGTCATAACGTCGCGCCCGGCCCTCCGACGGTCATAGAGATGACTGTGACCGTCTGGTCAACAGTCATCTCTATGGTTCAGCAACGCGCGCCGGCCGATTCGCTCTCCGGGCCCCCGATGGCACGGGAGAGCCCGGAGAAGCACCGGATGGCGGCGGGAGGGGGGGGACGTCCCCTCCCGCTGCCTAGAAGAACGATCGAGCGGCGGAACCGCCGCTTTGATCGTTCTTCTGGTGCACAGAATCGCCGGCTGAAGACAGAGATATCTGAATGATGCCTGTAGCTGCAGGCATCATTCAGATATCACCACTCAAAGTCCAGGACGTCCCAGGACGTCCTACGGATCTGAAGTGGTTAAGCCCTGTACACACGATCGGATATCTGATGGAATCTAATCCAATGGATTTTTTCGTCGGATATCCGATGAAGCCGACTTTCATCAGTCTTACCTACACACCATCGGTCAAAAGTCCGACCGTGTCCAAACCCGGTGACGTAAAACACTACAACGTGCTGAGAAAAATTAAGTTCAATGCTTCCGAGCATGCGTTGACTTGATTCTGAGCATGCGTGGATTTTTGACCGATGGACTTGCCCACAGACGATCGTTTTTTTCTATCGTTTTTTTATCCAAATTTTAAAACATGTTCTATTTTTTTTCACCGATGGAAAACAAACCGATGGGGCCCACACACGGTTGGTTTGTCCGATGAAAATGGTCCGTTTTCATCAGACAAATCGATCGTGTGTACAGGGCTTCAGAGGTGCCAGGAGGGAAAACTTTTCTTTTTTATACAGTAAGTAATCCTACACTTATCCTTTACCAGGTCACATATATTTCATGTTTTTAAAAAAACAAAATGCTTTTTTAAATCTCAAATCAAAGATATTTGCTATATTTTCATACAACTGATAGATGTTACTAGAATGTTAGGTTGATTATCAATTATTTTCAAATACTACCTGTGTTTATGAAGAAGCAATACGAGCAGCCAGATGTAACAAAGGACCACTCCACACATTTCTGTCATTGCAAAAGCCCAAGGGATTCGAGGGACACTGAAAATCCAAGCAATAGAAGAGTTAGAGACGAAAACCAACTTTATAAATAAGGGTATGAATATTTGACACTGAACCAAAAAAAAAAAAAATGACAAAAAGACATTATATAATCCATCTCTTCTCCCATCTATCAAGAATATACATAACAATAAGCAAAAAGAACATAAAAATCCAAACATGGACTTAAATGTTCTTAACTGGGCACTTGATTGTTAGGTAAAAATACAGGCAAGCCGTTCATGTAGTATTCTGTTGAATGAAATAAATAACCTTCCTTACATGGGCATTAGTACTGCGTGGACCTTGATGAAGGGGAACACACTGAAAGCTTGTCCTGACAAATAAAAAAGTACTATGGACAGTACTCAATTGTTTGTTACATGACAAAGGGTAAAATGGACACTAGGGGGCAGTGCAATACAAAGAGATCATAAAAGATGCTTGTCAGGCAATTAACAGCAAGCACTGCATGAAAGGTTTCTCCAGATAGTTCATGGGTTGTAGAACGGTTATTGAATAGAAAATTGATAGGCTTTAAAATACCCGCTTCCCTATATTCACTTGTTAGCTGTAGAGAAGGGGACAGCCCAACAGTTGTATACAAATAAAAAAGCATAAGCTCCTTCTAGTTAATAAAAGCTGTCATTTTATTCTAATGAAAAGTAATTCTCACAATTCTCTGACCCGATTAGTTAAAAGTCTGAAGAATCCCAAGACCCCTTTCACACTGAGGCGATGCGCTGGTGGGAGAGAAAAAAAATATCCTGCAGCATCTTTGGAGCGGTGAGAGGAGCGGCGTGTATACCGCTCCTTACCATTTAAAACAAACAATGGGAAACCGCGGCAATACCGCCCGCAATGCGCCTATGCAGAGGCGCATTGCGGGCGGTATTAACCCTTTATCGGCCGCTAGGGGGGTTAATGCTGCACCGCTAGCGGCCGAATCCCGCGGCAAATCCGACAGTATAGCGCCACTATTTTTAGCGGCACTATACCGCCACCATGGCTCCCGCCCCAGTGTGAAAGGGGCCTAAAGCAGAACCTCCTGTTTTAGGCCTGGTTCACACCTATGCAGGTTGCAGTTTGCATATTCCAGGTGCATTTTTTCAATACACTTTTGATCCATTAAAGTCTATGGAACCAAAATCCAGAAAAAAGACCCTGGCCCTTTCACAGATGGCCCAGGGACTTTCACATTCACAAAAAAGTCAAGTTCACAATGCACAGATGTAAACTTGACCCATAGGAAACCATGTTAAATGGACTGTAGTGTGTTTCTGAAAATGCAAAAAAAAATGCATTGGTGTGAGCTAGGCCTTAAAGTGGAAGAAAACACCACTATTCTTAAAAAAGGTTCCCTCTCCCATCCTCGGACCTACTATACATACCTTGTATAAAATAAAAAAAAAAAAAAAGACTTGCGCACTAACCTAGTTTTAATCCACTCGGTCCAGTGAAGTGATACTGCAGCACTGGCTCCCCTGTGTCAGTGAGCGGCTGCTGCAGGGGAGAGCACACTACAACTGGACAGGGGATCCTATAAGTAAGGTCACGGCTCCTGAAATTTACAGCTGTGGTCAAGCAATCCTTCATACAGGGGAGAGTCAGAGCTGCAGGATCACGTGATTTGACCGGATTGAAAAAAAATTGGCACTGTTCCGAATGGTACTCGCATCAAGAGCAAAAAACGTTCAGGGATTGGGTCCTGAAGGCAGAATTCCTGCACTTGAAGCATAACTCCCTGAACGCATATGGGCCTGAATATGGATACCATGAAACAGCATTTAGTCATGTAAAGTCATTGCATAGATCTGTCAATGATTTTCACAGGCTGTAGCTGTGCCTTCTGGGAGTCCAAAAATGCCTGTTTTTATTGCGGTATGAGCCAAACGTTCTATTTGCTTAAGCACTTAATGTAAACCAGGAAAAGTGTTCACAACTCAATTTTCGAAGAGTCTATCATGACAGATCTATCTTCTCCTCTGTACAGGATAGAAACCATATACGGCTTAGTTCACACATGTCAGATGCAAATTTCCCCTCCATTTTCACTGCAAATTTCCTAAAGAAGCTGTTCAGCTGCAATTTTAGATGCGGTTCATATGTGAATTTTTGGAGCCGGTGGCCATCGGCGTCTTTAACATTAGCTGGTTGTTGAGGAGCGGTCTGGGAAGCCGGCTACTGCATCCTTAACGGATGACTCACTGCCCCCTTGTGACATCATCGACCCAGCATGCACTGGTTGGTGAAGTCACAGGGGGCAGTGCCACCGGGTAATGTCCCTAAACTTAAGAACTATCACATGGCGGAAGCCTTCGGCACGGGCTCGGGCAGAGTGCCCCACCCCCCCAAGTTTTCTTCAAAAGCAAAGTCTGCTGCCCCGTACACACGACGGGGAAAACCACAAACCTGCTCTCAACTTTTCCCCTGTACAGACAATCGTATTTCCCGTCGGGAAAACTCAGATGACAGCTTTTCCTCGGGAATCCTGACCGTGTGTATGCTCCATCTGGGTTTTTCCCCCACAGGAAAACTGCCAAAAATGTTTGGTTTCTGCTACACGCGGCCGGGTTTTCTGATGGAAAAAAGGGAATCCCGGCAAAAAAAAAAAAAAAAAAAAAAAAAAAAAAAAAAGAAGAAGAAGAGCTGGTTCACTCTTTTTTTTTTCCGGTGGGTTTGGCAGTTTTCCCATTGGTAAAACTGCAAGGGAGCATACACACGGCTGGGATTCCCGGCCAAAAGCTCTCCTCGCAGTTTTCCCGTCGGAAAACCCGGTCGTGTGTACGGGGCATGCCTGTTAGAAAATGCTTGTTCCTTGCAGCATCAACACAACTGCATGTCACTAGTAAGGTGTCCCCACAATGATTTCTGACTAGAGTAAAGAGGGGTTAAAACCTTTTGATGTTTTTTTTGTTATTGCCGATTGTGGAGTTGACCCAGAACATAATGTTCCCGAGACAACAAAAAAAATAAAGGGAATCTGCTATGCAAGAGACAGCAACAGATACTTTGCCTACGCTGCAAATACAAATACCTTTATTGCTGCCTGTTTCCCTAAATTCTGTCTAGTTCCTGTCACAGTGACACAATAGGAATAAAGGATATCTCTTCATGTACGTCACAATCCTGACAGAAATGTGAAACCTTCCCAATTAAAAAAAGTTTAGGCGGAAGTTTCTAAAGTGAACGCCTGCGCCGTACAGAGCCGACTAGCAGATCTGCATGTTCGGCTTCTTTCGGAAACGCCGTGATTTGGACGCGCCTACGCAATACGGGGGGCGGGGCCTTATCCGCCGGGGGGAGATTTGCTGAAAAGACGTCAATCATCTGGGCGACCTCCCAGATGACATGCCTCCTCAGCGTGGAAACGCCTACACCCACGGGGAGAAGTACCCGGAAGCCGGAATGAAAAGATAGATTATAAAAGGTATGTACAGCGTTAAAAAAAATAAAAATAAAAATTTGCAGACTGTACATGTTAGAAGTCTAAAGAAGTTGTTCTGAGAACATTTTTATTTGGGTGAACCTCCGCTTTAATATACCATACTTGATACTTCCATCTTATATTCTATTATCTACTAAATGATTTATTAGTTCAGTGTGAATTCTATTTTCCTTCTGTTACCTCCAGATTCATTCTAAATAATACCCGCCCACCCGCCCCCCCAAAAAAAACTTCTCTTCTGGTTCAGGACTCCTCTTCTTGCACTCCTGTGACCCAGAATCAGCGGGCTGAAGCCCGTTGTCAGCTGACATTACAGAGATGGTCCAGGCTCTGCAGAGTGTTGACTAGTTTCTGTGATTATGTGCATACACCTCAATCATTGTAGTAGTATGGACATATCCAGACATATAGATCTGAGAGATCTTACACAAAAGAGGTAGTTCCATCCCCAATAGACATTTATTGATAGGGTTACATAATATATACAAATTACACACCAGACAGTATTTACAACACAATGCACAGCGTAGGTCCCCTGGCTTACATGACATTTACAAATTACCCACAAATTATCTTATACAATATAAGATACAAGTATAGTTAGATTACCTGTTAACTTCAGGTGAGCCCATGGTGACTGCTCTCTGTTCCCACACAAAAGAGGGCCTTAGCTTTCTCACAAAGTATTACATATCCCCCTCTTTTCTGTACTGTGGCCAATATAATTCTCCCTAAATTGGTCACTGTACCTAGTAAATGTATATTGGGCACAGCCTGATTGGATGAGTCAAAGAAGGCTTTTGTTTACTGCCCATATGAGATGTGATCAGGGTAAACAAAAGGCCACCCTTTGAAGTGAGATGTTGGTTCACCACCAAAAAGTATGGGACATTGCCCTCAAAAAACAGGACCGGTCCCATATTCATTCCCACACTCCACTGTGGAACAATGGTTTCCTGCCCGAAATGGACACGGTGCCAGATCCACGGCTCTGGGTGGCATACGGGGTACTGTTCCTGTCTCAGGTCCTGACGGAGTCCGGAGTTAAAGTGGAGGTTCACCCGGAAATGTTAATTTTTAACATTAGATGGATGCTCGTTTTGGCAAGGGGAATCGGGTATTTTTTTTTAAAATCGAAGCAGTACTTACCGTTGTAGAGAGCGATCTTCTCCGCCGCTTCCGGGTATGGGCTGCGGGACTGGGCGTTCCTATTTGATTGACAGGCTTCCGACAGGCTTCCGACGGTCGCATACATCGCGTCACAATTTTCCGAAAGTAGCCGATCGTCGGGGCGCAGGCGCCGTATAGAGCCGCACCGACGTTCGGTTTCTTTCGGCTACTCGTGACGCGATAGATGCGACCGTCGGAAGCCTGTCAATCAAATAGGAACGCCCAGTCCCGAAGACCATATCCGGAAGCGGCGGAGAAGATCGCTCTCTAAAACGGTAAGTACGGCTTCGTTTTTAAAAGAACTACCCGATTCCCCTTGACAAAATGAGCATCAATCTAATGTTAAAAAAAAATTTTCGGGTGAACTCCCGCTTTAAGTCCTTTTCAGTACTAAGGGAAGAATTTTCAATTCCACCGCAGTTCCTGTTTAGATATTTGCAGCTTAGGCATGCGATCAGAACGCAGTTGGCCTCTATCACAGTAGATTTAAAGACTCCACAGGTGCTGAATACTATCTTTGGGTCTGATTCGACCAAGCTCATATCGAATATTTATTACATTATCCGTCAACGAAGGATAGGTAGGGTATCACAGGCAGCCAACATAAAGTGGGAACAAGACGTGTGACCTATTGAGGAAGCAGACTGGGGCGAAATTCTGGAGGGCGTCAAGACTGCTTCCCTCAAACTTTCGGACAGATTGACGCAACTGTATATTATTCACCATGCATATCTTACGCCTGCGAGATTGGTGAAGTTTCAATCCGTGAGAAGCCCCTTGTGCCCCATGTGTGAATTAACTGCAGGCTCATTTTATCATTTGATATGGCACTGCCCGGACATACAGGCCTACTGGCTCCAGGTGACACAATTTCTACATGACAACATGGGTTCCCTGGTGGGTATGGACCCGAAGCTGTGTCTTTTGGGTCTAATACCAGATATCGAGGTAGATAAATACCAGGCTATTTTCATATATGAGTCACTATTCCTGGCTAGGAAAGTAGTGGCTAAGGCCTGGATGCAGGCGAGGGCCCCATCACTGAGGGACTGGAAAAGGGAGGTAAACGCCACCCTGCCATATAGAAAGATGATGTATATTCATAGGGGGCGACCACAGAAATTCTCCAGTATTTGGGACAGGTGGATGGAAGACTGTGAAACCTGCACTGTGAGTCACAAGAAAAAGCTTACTTTTGTCTAAGGGGTGGATATGGGGAGTAGGAGTGGTATCCAGATGATATGACTGAAATGGTTATTTTTGATCCGTGGCGGGTTGTGTTGGTCTCTCTTCGTTGTATTTCATTTTCCCCTTTATATCATCACCAAAGCTTCTGATATACCCACGCATGTTTGAAAGTGTACATGTTACAGTGCTGGCCTGATTTATGATGCAAGAATGTAACCTGTTTCTTAATTGGACGATGTTGGTCCATGGTATATGGGGGCAGTCATAATAGGTATTCATCCCCAGTGAGGGCCTATTTGAATGAAAACATGTTCTCCTCAGTCTCTTATGACATGACACACCCATAATACCACAGACCATTTAATCATAGTCTAGGCTAGACTGCTTGGGAGCAGCATTTTTATTCATGCCAATTTTGCATAAATGTTAAAAAAACAAGTGTCATTCTTCAGTTACACTGAAATATGCATTAGCGTATTCCACAAAGGATGGATGTGCCAGTAATAAAGCATAAGGCCCCTTTCACACTGCAGTCTGGCCACAGTGCAGCGTACCCATGGTTTTTCTGCGGGTTACCCACAGTTTTCCATAGACTTCTATTGGATCGGGTGTTTTTGGTGCATTTTCTGAAAACGCAGCAAAAAATGCTGCATTTTTGATGCACCTTCAAAAAAAAGTAAAAAAAAAAATTGCAATCTAATAGAAAGTCTATGGGAAAGTGCGGGAAAACCATGGGTACACTGGCAGTGTGAAACCGCCTTAAGACAAATTCATTAACCACTTGCCACATATACTTTGGCAGAATGTCACAGGCAGGCAAAGCAACGTACAGGTACATGGTTTTTTATCAGCCGCCTAGCGGGCATGCGCCACGTGATCGTGCCCATGGGACCTGCGGACTCTATGTCCACCGGTGTCCCATGATCGTCTCACGGAGAGGCAGAACGGGGAGATACCCATGTAAACAAGGCATTTCCCCGATCCCTGTGATCGGGAGCAGTGATCACGGTCGTGTCACTGGTAGTCCAGCCCCCTCACAGAATAACTCCCTAGGACCTACTTAACCCCTTCATCGCCCCCTATTGGTTAACCCCTTCACTGCCGGTGTAATTTACACAGTAATCAGGGCATTTTTTGATCGCTGTATAAAAGACAATGGTCCCAAAATAGCTTATAATGTTGCAGTCACGATAAAAAAAAAAAAAAAAAAAAAAAAACGCAGATCGCCGCCATTACTAATAAAAAAATAAATAAAAACCCCATAAAACGGTCCTCTATTTTGTAGATGTTATAACTTTTGCGCAAACCAATCCATGTACGCTTATTGCGATTTGACCAAAAATATGTAGAAGAATACATATCGGCCTAAACTGAGATTTTATATATATATATATATATATATATATATATATATATATATATATATATATATATATATATATATATATATATATATATATATATATATATATATATATACACATATACATATACACACACACACACACACACACATGCATACATACACATACAATCTATCTATATATCCTTTTTGGGGATATTTATTATAGTAAAATATTGCTTTTTTTCCAAAATTGTCACTCTTTGTTTATAGCGCAAAAAAAAATAAAAAGGTGATCAAATACCACAAAAAAGCTAAATTTATGGGGGGAAAAAAGGACGTCAATTTTGTTTGGGTGCAACGTCGTAATGGTCAGTTAAAGCGACGCAGTGCCGAATCGCAAAAAGTGCTTTGGTCAGGAAGGGGGTAAATTCTTCGGGGTTGAAGTGGTTAAAGACTGTCAAGTCATAGTCCCATTAACCAAAATGGTGAGCGAAATACCGTATTTGCCGGCGTATAAGAAAACCAGGCGTATAAGACGACCCCCTAATTTTCCATTTAAAACGTTGATTTTGTGCAATACTCGCCGTATAAGACGACCGCTTATCGACTAGTCTGTCAGCCTGCTGGATGTGCGGTAATACCATATGTTCAATAGCTTCAGTAACATACTGTATACCACGCTGAGCCAATCACGGCTGTTCCACCCAAAAGTTGAACTTCCGCTGATCGGAAGTGATTGTAAAACATCCCATTCAGTTTAATATAGAAATGAAAGGCAAAACATTTGTGCATAGAGATATAGATATATATATATATATATATATTATTACACACACACACACACACACACACACACACACACACACACACATATATATATATATATATATATATATATATATATATATATATATATATATATATATATATATATATATATATATATATATATATATATATATATATATATATATATATATATATATATATATATATATATATATATATATATATATATATATATATATATAAAAACAACATTATAAATACTTATGCAGCTGAGAACAGCGATCTGTTCTCAGCTGCATAAGAGCTGGAGAAGGAGAAGCTACAGTGAATGACCAGTGAATGGCTGTATTGGGGGGGGGGGGGGCTGATCATTGGAGGAGAGCAGGCTAAGTGAAGAATGGACCACGCTGTGTTCTCCTGCTTAACCACTTCTATACAGGGAACTAATACACCGGGGATATGCAATTAGCGGACCTACAGCTGTTGCAGAACTACAATTCCCATGAGGCATAGCAAGACTCTGACAGCCACAAGCATGACACCAGAGTCAGAAGCATGATGGGACTTGTAGTTTTGCAACAGCTGGAGGTCCGCTAATTGCATATCCCTGTAATACACCATCCTGCCCAGATGGATTTTCAGCACTTTCACACTTTGAATGATAATTGCGTGGACACTGTACCCATTTTTATCATTTTTTATCTCACAAATTGAGCTTTCTTTCGGTGGTATTTGATCACCACTGGGGTTTTATTTTTGGCACTACAAATTAAAAAAAAGACCGAAAATGTTAAAAAAAAAATAAGTTTTTGTTTCTGCTACAAAAATTAAAAAAAAAAAAAGTAGGTTTTCTCCTTCACCGATGAGGCAGTAGTGATTGGCACTGATGAGGTGGCACTTGAATGCAGCACTGATGGACACTCATAGGTGGCACTGATGGGTGACACTGCAGGGCAATTATAAGCGGCGCTGATGGACAGCACTGATTAGGAGGCACTGGCAGGAATCACTGATGGGCATAGAATGCCATCCCTAATGGGCACCGATTGGCATCCCTGGTGGTCTCTAATGGGCTTACCTGGTAGTCATGGGTGGCCAGGGTGGGCATGGGAGAGAAACACGGGAGAGAGAAGCTGTACTAAGAATTTGACTCTCTTAGAACATTTCTGTGCTTCCACCTGCAATGTTTTAATTTGCTGACAGGTCTCTTTAATAAGAAACCAAAGCTCTAGAAATACTGGAGCTGGAGAATTTGCATGTTATTTCCAATGTAAAACTAGGAGATGCATGCACCATTGTGTGTGAGCAATTATCAGTCAGTGTTTACATTTGTCTGGCCAACAAAATTAAAATCAGTCTCTCCAAATACTGTCGATATAGAACGTTAATAAAAAATAAATAATAATAAAAAAAAAAAGTTCTAGTCCAACGGTATTTTTCACACCTTAAGTTTCTATTTCCTTCAGGTAGGGCTAAATCCTCCTGGGATATGGCCTCAGTCACACGGGGCGAGTACATTTTTCTGCTCTGAAGAAAAAGCTGTTTATTTCACTGTGTCCTTTGGATCAATTATGAATGGAAGGGACTGGTCCATTATAATAAGCTGGAGCACTCTTAAGCCTCGTACACATGATCAGGTTTTCCGACGGGAATTGTGTGTCGACAGGCTGTTGTTGGAAAATCCGACCGTTTGTATGCTCCATCGGACAATTGCTGTTGGATTTTCTGCCGACAATAGTTTTATAGCATGCTTTAACATTTTCCGACAACAAACGTGTGCTGTCAGATTATCCGATCGTGTGTACAGAAGTCCTTTGGAAAACAATCCAAAGTACAAACACGCATGCTGAGAAGCAATGCTAACCATAACACAACATTAGCAGAAGTTGCCCAAAGGGTGGCGCTAAAGAGCTGAAAAAACACATAGTTTTGTATTTGTTGGCTGACAATTCTTTGCCGTATGTATGCAAGCCAAGTTCACACCCAACGCCCTTCGGACAAAAGTCCTACGCTTTGTGCGTGGAAAATCCAAACGTGTGTACGAGGCTTAAGGCCTTTTTCACACGGACAGTCAGAACAGTTTTAACACCCCCTGGCCGCTTACCTTTAGGCCCCTTTCAGACGTCCGCTCCGCCTGTCCGTTTTTACAAGTCCGTTAACGGACTTGTAATACATCCCTATGGGATCGCGTCCGTTAGCGGATGGAGCATCCGCTAGCGTCCGCGTCCGTCGGGATCCGGTTTTCGGACGGAAGAAAACCCTATTTTTCTTCCGTCCGGCGGAACGGAACTGATGCAGACGGACAGACGGTCCGTCTGCATCCGGTTCCCCATAGGGCAGAGCGGAGCTGAGACAGGACGGTCCCTGCACTGTGTGCGGGGACTACCCTATCCGCCGACAGCTGAGCGGGGATCCCCGCTGAGCCGACGGAGACACACGGAGCAGACCCAGAAACGGTCCGCTCCGTGTGAAAGAGCCCTAAAGCTAAACAGCCAGGGGAGGCTTTTCACTTGCTGCTGCAGATTTAATGTGAGATGTCGAGTTGACCAGCAACACTGCATGTCAAGCTCAGCGATTCAAGTCAATAGGGCCATGGCGCAACCAGGAGAAAAATTAATTAGCCCCATTATAAACTTCCGTTCAGCAAAAGTAAAGAAAAGGCATTTAAGAGGCGGAAGGATTGGCTGACATTAACATAGCCTTAAGCCCTGTACACACGATCGGTTTGTCTGATGAAAACGGATCGTTTTCATCAAACGATCGTGTGTGGGCCCCATCAGTTGTTTTCCATCGGTGAAAAAAAAATAGAACATGTTTTAAAATTTTCCTATGGTTAAAAAAAAGATAGAAAAATAACGATCGTCTGTGTGGAAGTCCATTGGTCAAAAATCCACGCATGCTCAGAATCAAGTCGACGCATGCTCGGAAGCATTGAACTTCATTTTTCTCAGCACGTCGTAGTGTTTCACGTCACCGCGTTTGGACACGGTCGGATTTTTGACTGATGGTGTGTAGGCAAGACTGAGGAAAGTCAGCTTCATCGGATATCTGACAAAAAAATCCATCAGATTAGATTCCATCAGATATCCGATCCTGTGTACGAGGCTTTAGTGTTCTGATGAGGGAAGTTGGAGGGTCTGCATAGCTTTAGAAACCCTTGTAGAGTATCTCACCAAAGCTAACATTTCTATTGCACGGGTGCCTAATCTTAGTGCAGACATCTAGGAAAATCAGTGGGCCAATCACACAAGGAGGAAGAGACATTTCTGTTGCTGTACAGAACGCCTCCAGGTTGTCGTATTGCATTGAATTTTACAGAGAATTGCAAAATGATGAAGAATGAAAAAAAGGTTAATTTTTAACCACTTCCGTACAGAGCACTTATACACCTTCCCGCCCAGACCAATTTTTAGCTTTCAGCACTGTTGCACTTTAAATGACAATTGCGCGGTCATACAACACTGTACCCAAACTACATTTTTATCATTTTGTACCCACAAATAGAGCTTTCTTTTGGTGGTATTTGATCACCTCTGGGATATTTATTTTCTGCAAAAAAAAATAAAAAAATGACCGAAAATTTAGAAAAAAATGTTTTTTTTTGTTTCGGTTATAAAACATTGTAAATAAGTAAGTTTTCTCCTTCACTGATGGGCACTGATGGTACTGCACTGACGGGCACTGATAAGGTGGCACTAATGGGCACCGATGAGGTGGCACTGATGTGGTGACATTGATGGGCACTAATATGCGGCACTGATAGGCGGCATGGATGGGCTTGGATAGGCAGGATTGGCAGCACGGATGGGCACGGACAGGCGGCAAAGATGGGCACGGACAGGCATTGATAGGCGGCACGGATGGGCACTGATAGGCGGCACGGATGGGCACTGATAGGCGGCACGGATGGGCACTGATAGGCGGCACGGATGGGCACTGATAGGCGGCACTAGGGGTGCAACGGATCGTCACCGATCCGTGATCCGAACGGGCCACCCCGTTCGGATCGGCACACCACGCGATCCGCGGAGCGCTCCGGAGCCTCGGCCGTAGGAAAGTCCCCGGCTTTGGCCTAGCTCCGGAGCGGCGGCCATCTTACTCCACCCCCGTGTGCTTGCCAGAGCCCAATGCATAGCGTGACACGCCTCCCCGCACAGCGCGACACGCCTCCCCGCACAGCGCGCTCACTGCAGCCATGTGGAGAGTGGAGACGGCATGAACAGTGAGCTTCTGCAGGTAGGAGATCCGTTGCAATAGTAGTAAGCATTGTAAATGTTCAATCTGAAGCAGACAAATAGCAAGACAGAGGGAGATAAGGGGCCAGAGGTATTTGTGGAGAGGCCCCCTAACAGCTGCATCTGTAATGGGAGGACATGGGGACAAGTGGACATCTTTCATTACACCCAAAAGAGTATTAGATTCAGTTATTTTCATCACAAAATTGAGCTTATACCCTTAAATACAGTATTTGTAAATCCGACGGACTGTTTAAATGTTAAATTTAATGTGAAAATGTGTTCTGTCACATTAGCAATAAACAGTCTGTCGGATTTCCAAACACTGTATTTAAGGGTATAAGCTCCGTTTTGTGTTGAGAATAACTGTGAAATCTAAAACTCTGGTGGGTGTAACAAGATTTGTCTTTTTTTTTTTTTTTTTGCTGATCCGAAAATGATCCGATCCGTGACTCCTGATCCGAGGATCGATCCGATCCGTGAGTTTTTTGATCCGTTGCACCCCTAGGCGGCACGGATGGGCATAGATGGGCACTATCGTATGTGTTGTACTAATGGATGCCAAACAATGCCTGCCAATCAGTGATGCCCATTGTGGGCACTGATTGGCATCCATTTTTTGTGTCCTTCTCATCCCTGGTGGTCTAGGGTGGCATACCTTTTTTTTTTTTTTGCATCCCTGGCGGTCTAGTGGGCATCCTCGGGGGGGCTGTGCTGATAATCGATCAGCACAAACCCCCCCCCCCTGACACAGGAGCAGCTGATCGGCTCTCCTCTACTCACGTCTGACAGACGCGAGTGAGAAAAAGCAGATTACCGGCTTTTCCTGTTTACATTGTGATCAGCCGTGATTGGACACGGCTGAACACGTGGTAAAGAGTCTCCGTGAGAGACTCTTTACCTTGATCGGTGTTGCGGGGTGTCAGACTGACACCCTGCAACAACGATCGCCGCGATGCGCGCCCCCGGTGACGTCCACTCAGGATTCTACAACCACTTTGCTGACCTCAATATGTCATTGGCGGGCGGCAAGTGGTTAATAACTTTAACCACTTAAGGACCGCCTCCTGCACATATACGTCGGCAGAATGGCAAGGCTGGGCACAAGCACATACCTGTATGTCCTCTTTAAGTGCCCAGCTGTGGGTCGCGGGCGCGCTCCCGCATCCCAGTCCGAAGCTCCGTGATCGCGGCACCCGATCGCCGCTGGAGTCCCGTGATCGGTCCCCGGAGCTGAAGAACGAGGAGAGCTGTGTGTAAACACAGCTTCCCCGTTCTTCACTGTGGCGCTGTCATTGGTCGTGTGTTCCCTGATATAGGGAAAGACGATCAATGGTGTCACGCGTCCAGCCCCGTTCCCCTACAGTTAGAAACACATATGAGGTCACACTTAACCCCTTCAGCGCCCCCTAGTGGTTAACTCCCAAACTGCAATTGTAATTTTCACAGTAAACAATTGCGATTTTTTTTTACCAAAAATAGGTAGAAGAATACGTATCGGCCTAAACTGAGGAAAAAAAACATTTTTTTTTAAATATTTTTGGGCGATATTTATTATAGCAAAAAGGAAAAAATATTGAATTTTTTTCAAAATTGTTGCTCTATTTTTGTTTATAGCGCAAAAAATAAAAACCGCAGAGGTGATCAAATACCACCAAAAGAAAGCTCTATTTGTGGGGAAAAAAAGGACGCCAATTTTGTTTGGGAGCCACGTCGCACGAGCGCGCAATTGTCAGTTAAAGCGACGCAGTGCCGAATCGCAAAAACTGTCCGGGTCCTTTACCTGCATTTTGGTCCGGGTCTTACGTGGTTAAAACACTTCCTGTGCGTAGGACGTCATAGGTTGTCCTTAAGTTGAAGTGGTAATATCTGGATCATTCAGGCATCATTCAGATATCTTTGTTTTCAGCCAGCAATTCGCACCAATGTAAAAGCCATCCTAGTGGCCATTTAGCAGCTGGATTGCTTTTACAGGCAGCGGGAGAGGAGGGGCCAGATTACCATAGAGCTGGCAGTTGATGAGATGGTCCCTGGGTGGCTGAAAGTGACGTCACTTCTAGCTCTGGCAGATATAAACTGTCCTTTTTTCCCTGGAAAGCAGAGAGTGTTTTTTATCTCATGCTTTCCAGGGTTTTATTGACTCCAGATGTCTCAATAAATAGGACCGGTCATGCCTTATTCCTATTCCAAGGGATGTTTCAATTTCTTGTAATAGAAAAAAAAATTATCCAAAAAAATTATTAAAAGGTCAGTGTAAAAATAAAAAACATTTTAAAAGCGCCATTGTCCCCTTGTGCTCAAACGCAAAAGCATATGTAGGTTGCGCCCGCATATATAAACAGCACTACACATTAGAGCAAGAGCAATTATACTAGCCTCAGATCTTCTCTGTAACTTTAAAGCGGTTGTAAACCCGCATAATTTTTTTTTCCTACACCTGCCAGGGAAAAGCCATAATGAGCTAATATGCACCGCATATTAGCTCATTATGAAATACTTACCTCGGAACGAGGTAGGTAACTTACCTGGTCCACGCCGAGCCTCGGCGTGTCTTCCGGGTATCGCCGCTCAAGCGCGGGAGATTTCCTTTCCGGCATGGGTCGGCGGGGCCGGCCATTCAGCCGAGGATCCCCCCTGCGCATGCGCCGATGCAATCAGCGGCGCATCGCGAGGGGAATATCTCCTAAACCGTACAGGTTTAGGAGATATTCTTTATACCTACAGGTAAGCCTTATTATAGGCTTACCTGTAGGCAAAAGTGGAAAAAGTGGGTTTACAACCGCTTTAAATTGGAAACCTGCAAATAAAATTGAAACGTAGCCTATGGAGATTTTTAAAGTACCTTAGTTTGGCACCATTCCACGAGCGTTCGCAATTTTAAAATGTGACATGTTAGGTATCTATTCACTCGGTGTGACATCTTTTTATATTTTACTTAAAAACTGGGTTATATATTGTTTTTTTGCATTAGAATGAACTAAAGTGTATTTAACAAACAAGTTGCATTTTAAAAAATTGCTGCGCAAATACTGTGTGACATAACAAATTGCAATGACCTCCATTTTATTCTCTAGGGTCTCTGCTAAAAAAAAAAATATATGTTTGTGGATCCGAAGTAATTTTCTAGCAAAAATATGTTTTTTACATGTCGGAGAGAAATGCCAGAATGGGCTGGAAGTGATTAAATTGTAATATGGCTTATACAACAATTGTATATAGTTTTATTAGTTTGTGCTAAAAAAAAATAAAAAATAATAATAAATAAATAAATATGAAAGTGAAGTTACCCTTTAAGAAAATAAATTAAGTACTTTGGCTTCTGCTGTGGAAAAAACGAAAAAAAAAAACACATCAACGCGATAAAAAAAAAGCATGTCCGCGCACATCAACTCAATGCATTTGACTTGCATCAACAAGTACAAGAATTCAACACATGTGACGTGACTCTACAGCAGTGTTTCTCAACTCAAGTCCTCAGGGCGCCCCAACAGGTCATGTTCTCAGGATTTCCCTCAGATGAAACAGCTGTGGTAATTACTAAGGCAGTAAAACTGATCAAATCACCTGTGCAAAATAATGGAAAGCCTGAAAACATGACCTGTTGGGGCGCCTTGAGAAACAGTGATCTAGACGAAGTACAAAAACTGACGAAAGGTCCACTTAAAGTCACCTCCATTATTAAGAAAAGCAGCAAGTAGCTTGCGGGACATTTGCTGGGACTGGAGCCAAGAGGAGGGATATTGTTTGCCGCTTTGCATTTCATTATTCCTTGTGAAGAGGATTACATGGGTTTACATGTCCTTTGATTGCAGAGGATGGCGCTTCATTCTACATCAGTGTTATGATCTGACATTTGAGCCTCAATCCAATGTATGTCACAAGTCACTCTAGTTCATCTTGTAGTGAAGAAATGGAAAGCAGCTGCTGATTCAGACAGAACTCGTGCTGGAATATATTACGCAATATTACCTCTGCCGCTTCCACAACCCCACTAGCCAGCTGTTCAGTCCTTCCAGTGTGAAAATGGAAAACAAAATTACTAATAAAGTCTAAATTGTAAAACTAGAAAAAAGTGCACTGCCATTTATGAGATTTTCAACAGGTATCACCTAAAAGTAGAACTAAAGGCAAAACTGGATTTTCATTTTGGATAGAGTGAAAGGAGGATTAGAACCCCGGTCAGGTTTTTATTGCTGTCTGTGTCCACATTAGGGAGAATCACTTGTCTTATTTACGGTTATTACTGAAAGCAAAATAAAAACCTAGGCCCAGATTCTTAAAGGACTTACGACGGCGCAGCGCTATGTACGCCGTCGTAAGTCCTAATCTGGCCCGTCGTATCTATGCGACCGATTCTTAGAATCAGTTACGCATAGATATCCATTAGATCCGACAGGCGCAAGTCTCTTACGCCGTCGGATCGTAACTGCAATTTTTTTTTGCCCGCTAGGTGGCACTTCCGTCGATTATCGTGTCGAGTATGCAAATTAGCTGGATACGCGAATTGTACGCGTGGCCGAATGTACGCGTGGCCGACGCAGTAAAGTTACGATTTTTACGTTAGGCTTTTCCCGGCGTAATGTTGCCCCTGCTATATGGTGGCCTAAGTGCGGCGCAACAATGTTAAGTATGGGCGTCGTTCCCGCGTCGAAATTTTAAAAAGTTACGTAGTTTTTGCGTAAGTCGTCCGTGAATGGGGCTGGACGTCATTTACGTTCACGTCGAAACCAATGACATCCTTGCGACGTCATTTGGAGCAATACACACTGGAATATTTTAGGGACGGCGCATGCGCAGTTCATTCGGTGCGGGGACGCGCTTCATTTAAATGATACACGCCCCCTACCCTCCGAATTTGAATTCCGCCGCGTGATTTACGCTATGCCGCCGCAACTTTACAGGCAAGTGCTTTGTGAATAAAGCACATGCCTGAAAAACTTGCGGCGGCGTAACGTAAATCGGATAATATCATATGATATAATATCAGTAATAGAGGGGACATCGTCCAATGGGGACACTAGTTCTGGTGACCTGGGGGGCCCCCAAGGCATTTCTTTTATTTGCAGGGCTTTTCTCTCACTTCCTGTTTTGGCTATGGGACAGGAAGGGAAGGTAAATCTCCCCAACAGGACATTGACAAGGGTTTCAACCCTGCCTTACTCCATCCAAAAATGAAAGTTTTACTTATAGCTCTACTTTAGGCCCCTTTTTTCACACATGCTGTCCGATCAGGTCTGCCTTTCAGATTGACCTGATCGGAAGCTCCATTCACCTCTATGAAGCGAGGGATGTCAGCGGTGACATCCGCCGCTATCGGATCCGATCGGGTCCACCAAATCCAGACGGGTGGAGGTCCCATTTTCCATTCGTCTGGTGGACCGGATCGGATGAAAACGGACAGGCGGCTTGTTTTCATCCGATCTCATATAGAGGAGAGCAGGACTATGACAGGCCCGTCTGCACAGTGAGCGAAGACAGACCCGTCATCCGGCGGCTCATCGCGGATCAACGGATCGATCCCTGCTTTGCAAACAGAGTCCGTCAAAACAGACATTACTGTGTGAAAGAGGCCTTAGGCCTGGTTCACACCTATGCACTTTGTGTGTTTTCAGTTTTACAGAAACACACTACAGTCCATCTAACATGGTTTCCTATGGATGTAGTTCACATCTGTGCATTTTATGGAAAGGGCCAGGGACTTTTTTCTGTTTTTTGGTTCCATAGACTTCAATGGACCAAAAGTGTTTATTGAAAAACGCAAAATGCAAACTGCAACCTGAATAGGTGTGAATTAGGCCTAATCACAGCACAACATTACTAGAAATGTTCGGATGTGTTGCATAGTTTTCTTTTATTTGGCCACGTATGCCCACCATTAACCACTTGCTGACTGCCCTATATTAGTTTTTCTGCCACAGGGCAGCAGCTCTGTGTAGGAGCACATATATATATATATTTTACACACACACACACCCTTGCCAAGTCTTCAGACCTAAACCCTATTGAGCATCTGTGGCGCATCCTCAAAATGGAAGGTGGAGGAGCGCAAGGTCTCTAACATCCACCAGCTCTGTGATGTCGTCATGGAGGAGTGGAAGAGGTCTCCAGTGGCAACCTGTGAAGCTCTGGTGAACTCCATGCCCAAAAGGTTTAAGGCGATGCTTTAAAATAATGGTGGCCACACAAAATATTGACACTTTGGGCCCAATTTGGAAATTTACTCACTTTTGTTATGCAAGTTAATATAATAAAAGATTTACAAAAACGTGAGGCGTGTAATCACTTTTGTGAGATACTGTTTGGGTACAGTGTTGCATGACCACGCAATTGTCAGTTAAAATAACGCACTGCTGTATGGCATAAAGTATCCAGGGCATGAGGGGGGGGGGGGGGAATCATCCAGAGGTAAAGTGGTTAAAAAAAAGGACTCCGGTGTTAGACTCTTTATTTGTTCTACGTCAATGCAGCTACAGGCAGGCATACTGGAAATGTAAAACATTTGAACGCATAGTCCACCTTTGCAAAACAAATGAACAAAGGCACTCACATTTAAAAAATTATAAAAGCACATTTAATACATTTTTGCATCAAAGCCTGCAGAGCACCGCATCCGCGATCAGTGCATCACAGGTGCAACGCACAGGCTCCTGCATTGTTTATACCCCAGCTGCGGGTCCATACAGAGGTACAGAGCCACTCTTATGGGGCTGGAGGAAGTAAACACTGCACTTTGAGGGTGGTGAGGTCACTTTCCCTGTGTTCACTTGAGATCTACGAGTCCTTTCTGCTGCAGTGGCAGATGGGAGCTGTAGTCTTTCCAATCATAGACCCCTGTGAATGGATGCTGCAGCGGTCTCAGGCATAGTTCATGCACAGCTGTGACACTGCAGGGAGAAAAACCCTGTTGTTCAGGTAAAGGGGAAGGGGGTGCTTGAGGGTGGAGGATTGCGACACGGTTTACTGTGCTGGAGCCAACGTAGATTCACTGCAATGTTTACTGTGCTGGAGCCAACATAGAATCCTGTCCTATGATTTTATTGGAGTTCCTACAAGCAGGAAGTAGGAATTATATCACATACATGTGTATATTTGAAAACTAGAGCACCTTTACAGTAGGGTAATAAAAATGTATGCAATCAGCTGCTGATAAAGCAAACTAGAAGACACTTAGGTCTAGATTCACGTACGGCCGATCTACGTTGTGTGGGCGTTAGGGGTGCAACGGATCAAAAAACTCACGGTTCGGATCGTTCCTCGGATCAGGAGTCACGGATCGGATCATTTTTCGGATCAGCAAAAAAAAAATTTGCAGCCTCCATGTGCCTCAAATTGCCGCCTCCCTGTGCCTCAAATTGCCGCCTCCCTGTGCCCCAAATTGCCGCCTCCCTGTGCCCCAAATTTCCGCCTCACTGTGCCCCAAATTTCCGCCTCACTGTGCCCCAAATTTCCGCCTCACTGTGCCCCAAATTTCCGCCTCACTGTGCCCCAAATTGCTGCCTCACTGTGCCCCAAATTGCCGCCTCACTGTGCCCCAAATTGCCGCCTCGCCAGGGTGGAAGAAGTGAGAGGGCAGCCAGCAGGGCTGGATTTCCTTTCCCTGCCACCCCAAGGCCAGGTTTTGCAATGCACCCCCTCCCCACCAACCGAACCACCCCCCCCGGAGAATAGCAGTTGGATGGCAGGGGCGGCACGGTTAGTTCAAATATTTTTTTGTTTCTTCTTTTTTTTTTTTATTACATTATCACTTTTTTTTTTTTTTTTGTAGCTTGTCGTTTTTACTTTTTTAATTTTTGTATAATTTTCTTATTTTTAATATTTTTCTTCTTCTTTACTTTTTAATTACTTATTTTTTTATTAATTTTTTATTAATTGATTTCTTATTTTTTTTTACATTTAACTTTATTGCTATTACACAAGAGAAAACAATTCCCTGTGTCATAGCAATTGAAGGTGACAGGTTCTCTTTGTTAACCCTGTCAGCTCCAAAAACAGTCCTCACAGTTGAGATGGGAAGAGCATAGCTTACCCATCTCACTGTGTGCTATTTGCAGCAAGGACAGGAGACTCGTCAGCTGGGGGAGGAGGAACGAATGGACGGACAGCAGCTGGGGGGAGGGAGGAGGGGAACGGACTGCAGCTGGAGGGGGGGGGGGAACGGACGGACGGGAGGGGGGGGTTATCAGAGCCAGCAGGGAGAAGTGTGGGGGGAACGGATGGACAGCAGCAGCACATTGTCTCTGCTAGGAACTAACTGAACTCACCGCCCGTATGTTTAAACGTCTCCACTCCTGCTCGTACACAGCCCCACCTCCTCCTAAGCCCACGCTGTAATAGACAAAACACATCAGCGCATTGGACACGCATTCTGTCTATCACAGCGTGGTTAGGAGCAGGCGGGGCTGTGTGCAAACAGCGGAGACAATTTCAATGTGTTTTTTTACCACTTTGCTCTGCAGTCCCGCGGCACGCCACGGATCACGTGTGTGCCGATCCGAAGTCATTGATCCGTGCGGATCACGGATCAATGACGATCCGTTACACCCCTAGTGGGCGTAGCGTACCGTATTTACGCTACGCCGCGGCAACTTAGAGAGGCAAGTGCTGTATTCACAAAGCACTTGCCTCCTAAGTTACGGCAGCGTAGCGTAAATGGGCCGGCGTAAGCGCGCATAATTCAAAGTAGGCTGTAGGGGGAGTGTTGTATTTAAATGAGGCTTGACCCCATGTAGATGCATGGCCGAACGGCACATGCGCGTGCATGCTCAGTATCACGTCGTATTTACGCCCAAAGATACGTCGGCTCAATGCCTTTGACGTGAACATAACTGCAATACAGCACTGAATAATGCAGTGCTGTATTGCAAAAAATGGCCCGGCCATGAAGAGGTTAAATCTTCTGGAGGTCAAGTGGTTAAAGAGGAACAGCACTCTGAAAGTTATGCCCAAAAAAGAAGACACAGGGTAAAGGAAATTTTCTTGGTTGTCTCCTTGCAACTGATCATTCCCATTACGGACTTACCATGCCTTGTTCTGGATTGAAGGCAGACATCTTGGTAGAGGCAGGGCTTCTCTTTTTCAGGTCAGAGCTTCCAGCAGGAAAAAGGTGATCAGCATAAGAGACTTCTGACAGTCAGAGACACAGTGCCATAGATCTCATGCAGTAGATATACAGCGATGGGACTACAGACTGGGAGCACCTAGGCCAGGGGTGCCCAACCTTTTGAAGAGCAAGGGCCACTTAAGCGACTTGGTAACCGGTTGTGGGCCACAATGAGTGGAGCGGGTGGATGGCAGCCCACTCGGCTCTATAGAGCCCACTTTACTCTCAGCACACCAAACTCACAGGTAATAGAAGTTTATGGCTCAGTGACGGTAACCCACATGTGCACTTCTCTGCACTTGTGGATCAGTTTGAAAGCAGCCCAGTAACCACTGCAGAACAGATATGCCCATGTATACACTGTGATTTTAGTAATAAACTTACATTTAAAGCGGAGGTTCGCCCTAAAACAATTATATACCATTACATCCAGCATACTTTCGACATGTACAGTATGCTGGTATTTTTTTTTTTTTCGCTGTACATACCGTTTTATAGTTCTTTTTCTTTTCTCACTCCCGCAGGGAATAGGTGTTCCTATGAAGAGGCGTAGATGATTGACGTGCAAATAAGGCACGTCACGCGTTCCGAAAATAGCCGAACTGGGACTCGGCTATATACGGCGCCTGCGCAGTCAGCTCTACACGGCTCCTAGTCTGTGCGCAAGCGCCGTATAGAGCCAAGTCCCAGTTCGGATATTTTCGGAAAGTGTGACGTGCCTTATCCTCACGTCAATCATCTACGCCTCTTCATAGGAACGCCTATTCCCCGCGGGAGTGAGAAAAGAAAAAGAACTATAAAACGGTATGTACAGCGGAAAAAATTAAAATACCAGCATACTGTAGCTGTCGGAAGTATGCTGCATGTAATGCTATATAGATGTTTTTTAGGGTGAACCTCCGCTTTAATAACAGTATTCTATTTTATTCCATCCCAGAGCAGGAGGTCGCGGGCCACATCAGAGGGCTCCACGGGCCACTGGTTGGGCACCCCTGACCTAGGCACTACTCAAATGTCAGGACATGCAGTATTTTTCAGAAGGAATTCAAGACAAATTGCTACATTTTTAAGGCCATGCTAAGGCACAGTGGACATTTATTAACGTACACTATAGCCGTCATGGTGAACCTTGGCATGAGCATCATGGGGATTTCTAAAACATCTGGGGTGCCAAGGTTCGCCATCACTGCTCTATAGTATAGCAAATATTCCCTTTCTACATTCAGTTCAACCTTAAAAACTATCATATGAAAGAATTATGCCCTCTCCCTAGACCCTGCTTTCATTTCTAAAGCTAAAACAATATTAAAAGCATAACTGATGGCAAACATTCCTTGTATGTTACTAGCCCTAAAACCTGCATCGAAGCCTATTCCAATTTCCATGTGAGCACCGCAATTGTGTTTTATGCTGTATATTCTACTGTTGTAAACGGACATCACTGAAGGTAGAAAAGCACCTTACAAGATTTCATCCTGGAAGAAGAAGTAGGTGATCATGTAATTGTTATAGTACAGAAATTCTACAGCCAGGTCCATCCACCACCGACAGGCATTAGGGAAGCAGAGCCCTTTCCAGGATACATTGGATTCCATTTACAGGGTTTGATTTTACATTTGGGTAAAAGGAGAAAGTTCTCTCTTTACTGCAATTTCAACATCTGTTTGTTTTTGCCAACTGTGCAAATACTTTCAGATAATTGCCTTATGGCTCCTACACTTGGCTGGCTAGCTCCTAAATGTTACCTCGGCCATGCACTGTATGTTTTGTACTTATTAAAGCAGTATTAAACCCAAAAACAAACATTATTATTATCATTTACATATGCAGCCTACCAATTCTTAGAAGTGATGGCTAGATTTGTTTTCTTTTTTAGGCTTTCTTCTATTTTCCTCTAGTGATCCAGCCAGCAAGACTGTTTTTTCACAAGCTCAAGCTCTCCAGCAAAATGTATCAGTTTACATGTTGAAGACAAACAGCTTGAAGCAGTAGTAAACTGCCAGAAAAAGCAACGGGCCCCCCTGCAACTTTATCCGCTGGCCGACCACCCGCCATCAAATGGCGCCAGATTGGCTCCCCTGCGGGAATCACCGTAGCTGTACGGCGGCCGCTTTAAGTGGTATAGGTGTGCGCGCCCCGCCGCGGTACTGAGGAGCCGATGCCCGTGCCTGGCGGCCGGGCACCCGCGATCGCTATTGACAGAGCCAGAACGAGGATCTGTGTGTGGAAACACACAAATCCACATTCTGACGGGAGAAGAGACCGATCGTGTGTTCCAAGTACATAGAAACACTGATCGTTCTCCTCCCCCAGGCAGTCCCATCCCCCCACAGTTGGAACACGCTGAGGGAACACAGTTAACCCCTTGATCACCCCCCCCCCCCGAGAGTTAACTCCTTCCCTGTTAGTGACATTTATACAGTAATCAGTGGCTATTTTTAAGATCTGATTGCTGTATAACCACTTGCCGACCGCGCCATAGCAAAAATACTGCTACAGCGCGGTCGAGTTACTGTGACAGGACGTCCCTGGGACGTCCCCGTGCACTTCCGCGTTTGCGCGTCCCCTGGGGCGCGCTCGCGGAAGTGTCCGTGCTCGCCGGGTCTAGAAGACCCGGCGCATCACGGATCACGGTAAATTGCCGCGAATCGCGGCTGTTTACCACGTGATCGCTCCGTCAAATGACGGAGCGATCACTTGTAAACAAACCGGCGTCATTTGATGACGCCGGTTCCTCCCTCTCCTCTCTGTACCGTTCGGTACAGTGCGAGAGGAGAGGAGGGGGGGGGGAGCGCGGGGTGTCAGCAGTGCTGTGGCTGGATCTGTGACAACTGCAGTCACAGATCCAGCCATCCCTCCCAGCTCAGCAATACTCTGCCATACCCCCCATACTTACTCTGCCATACCCCCCCATACTTACTCTGCCATACCCCCCCATACATACTCTGCCATACCCCCCCATACATACTCTGCCATACCCCCCCATACATACTCTGCCATACCCCCCCATACATACTCTGCCATACCCCCCCATACATACTCTGCCATACCCCCCCATACATACTCTGCCATACCCCCCCATACATACTCTGCCATACCCCCCCATACATACTCTGCCATACCCCCCCATACATACTCTGCCATACCCCCCCATACATACTCTGCCATACCCCCCCATACATACTCTGCCATACCCCCCCATACTCTGCCATACCCCCCCATACTCTGCCATACCCCCCCATACTCTGCCATACCCCCCCATACTCTGCCATACCCCCCCATACTCTGCCATACCCCCCCATACTCTGCCATACCCCCCGATACTCTGCCATACCCCCCGATACTCTGCCATACCCCCCGATACTCTGCAATACCCCGATACTCTGCAATACCCCGATACTCTGCAATACCCCGATACTCTGCAATACCCCGATACTCTGCAATACCCTGCGCGATACTCTGCAATACCCTGCGCGATACTCTGCAATACCCAAATACTCTGCAATACCCCAATACTCTGCAATACCCCAATACTCTGCAATACCCCAATACTCTGCAATACCCCCAATACTCTGCAATACCCCAATACTCTGCAATACCCCAATACCCAAATACTCTGCAATACCCGCAATACCCCAATACTCTGCAATACCCCAATACTCTGCAATACCCCAATACTCTGCAATACCCCAATACTCTGCAATACCCCAATACTCTGCAATACCCCAATACTCTGCAATACCCCAATACTCTGCAATACCCCAATACTCTGCAATACCCCAATACTCTGCAATACCCCAATACTCTGCAATACCCCAATACTCTGCAATACCCCAATACTCTGCAATACCCCAATACTCTGCAATACCCCAATACTCTGCAATACCCCAATACTCTGCAATACCCCAATACTCTGCAATACCCCAATACTCTGCAATACCCCAATACTCTGCAATACCCCAATACTCTGCAATACCCCAATACTCTGCAATACCCCAATACTCTGCAATACCCCAATACTCTGCAATACCCCAATACTCTGCAATACCCCAATACTCTGCAATACCCCAATACTCTGCAATACCCCAATACTCTGCAATACCCCAATACTCTGCAATACTCTGCAATACCCAAATACTCCGCAATACCCCAATACTCCGCAATACCCCAATACTCTGCAATACCCCCAATACCCCAATACTCTGCAATACCCCAATACTCCGCAATACCCCAATACTCCGCAATACCCCAATACTCCGCAATACCCCAATACTCCGCAATACCCCAATACTCCGCAATACCCCAATACTCCGCAATACCCCAATACTCCGCAATACCCCAATACTCCGTTAATGTTTTGGGGTTCTATGTAATTTTCTAGCAAATAAATTGTGATTTTTCCATGTAGGAGAGAAATGTCAGAATTGGCCTGGGTGTTCCAGAACGCCTGTTGGCGCTCCCTGCATGTTGGGCCTCTGTATGTGGCCACGCCGTGTAAAAGTTGCACACATGGGGTATCGCCATACTCGGGAGGAATAGCAGAATGTGTTTTGGGGTGTTATTCGTGGTATGCATATGCTGTGTGTGAGAAATAACCTGCGAATATGACAGAAACAAGTTTTTTTTTTATTTTTTTACAGAATTTTCGGTCGTTTTTCTTTTATAGCGCAAAAAATAAAAAACCCAGAGGTGATCTAATACCACCAAAAGAAAGCTCTATTTGTGTGAAAAAAAGGACAACAATTTCAAATGGGTACAATGTTGTATGACGGAGTAATTGTCATTCAAATTGTGAGAGCACCGAAAGCTGAAAATTGGTCTGGTCAGGAAGGGGGTTTAAGTGCCCAGTGGTCAAGAGGTTAAAATGTCCCAATTAAAAAAAAAAAAAAATGCTTATTGCGATTTTTTTTTACCAAAAATATGCAGAAGATTACATATCTGCCAAATTATAGTAAAAACGTAAAACAAATATTGTGTTTTTTTCCAAAATGTTAGCTTTTTGTTTATTGCGCAAAAAAATAAAAACCTGCAGAGGTGATCAAATGTCACCAAAAGAAAGCTCCATTTGTGGTGGAAAAAAAGGATGTCAATTTTGTTTGGATACAGCGTCGCACAACCGCACAATTGTCAGTTAAAGCGACGCAGTGCCGTATCGCAAAAAAAATGGCCCAGTCAGGAAGGGGGTAAAACCTTTTGGGGCTGAAGTGGTCATAAGTCATAATCTACTAGTATGCACCGCATACTACCACATTATGACAGACTTACCTGTACACCGAGCCCTCCAGCGCAGTGCTGTCGCTGCTTCCTGGCGCTGCCATCTTTATCTGGTCTTTCTTCTGGGCTCCGGTTGTATGAGTGGCCGGGGCTGCGATGTTGTCATTTGCACGCATGCCACAGATCTCTGAGGGTTCGGCACGGTATCTCATCCCTTCATAGCACATGCTCCAGTGATGTCACACAGGCTGCTTGCTGTGTAAATATCTCCTAGACAGTGCAAGTTTAGGAGATTCTTTGTACCTACAGGTAAGACTTATTATTGGCCTACCAGTAGGTACAAGTTTAATTGCTCTTTAACCCCGGTAGGCATGATTAAAATGATCAGATTTTATTAATTCATGAAAAAATCTTTATCCCAAAAAGGGATTTTATTTCTTGCTGCAACGGATTATTAAGAGTGAAATAGAGTTTGGCTTCGATTTGGTAGAGTATTTAAACCTGCTAATAAATTTAACACTACCATCACCCCCCCAGACTAACAATGCTGCTGTCGGCTGTGCCTCCTGTGCTTCTTTTATCCAGTTATGTCTCAATAAAGGTGAAAAAAGCCAAAGAAAATAAAACAAATGCCGACACATCATCTAATTACTGGTAAGCTGCAATATAATACATTTTTATTTTATTTTTGGGGGGAAAATACAACTTTAAGTTTTCCTATCAGTTTCTGAACGGTCACCAGGATAGGCATAAACAATCTCCCTAACAGAGATACCGACAGCAATAAAAACCATGGTTCTCAGCCAAAACTTAAAGGGTATGTAAAATGAATTTTTTTATATATATTTTTTAAATAACAAACATATTATACTTACCTCCACTGTGCAGCTCGTTTTGCACACAGCGGCCTCAACCCTGGTCGTCTTGGCTCCCCCTCGCAAGAAATCATCACCTTCATGCGAGCTCGCATGGTGAGGAGTTCTTGCGGGCGCGCTCCTGTGATACAGCTGGCGGCCGTAGCCGCTTACTGTATCACTCAGCCCCGCGTCATTGGATGTGATTGACAGCAGCGCCAGCCAATGGCTGCGCTGCTTTCAATCAACCAATGAATGAGCCGAGAAGCAAGCACGTTCACGGCGCGGGACTTTCGAAAGGTTAGGAAAGTAAATGGGGGGGCGCTAATCCGCAGATGCTTTTACCTTTATAACTCCTTTTAAAGGGATTGTAAAGGTTTGTGTTTTTTTTTCATAAAAACAACAAAGATATTATACTTACCTGCTCTGTGCAAGGGTTTTGCACAGAGCAGCCCCGATCCTCCTCTTCTAGCGCTCTGGGCTCCTCCCCTCCATCGGGTGCCCCCACGGAGATCTGCTTTTCCTGGGGGCATCCGTGCGGGCACGCTCCCGAGTCCCACTGCTGCGTCCATTGACACAGACAGCAGGACTCGGCCCGCCCCCTGCTCCTATGTCACTGCATTTGGTTGACAGCTGCGGGAGCCAATGCCTCCCGCTGCTATCAATCTGCCAATGAGGAGAGAGACAGTGGCTGAAGCCAATGGGCTTGTGCCCATCGCTGGAACGGATCGTTAAGTAAAAAGTGGGCTCTGGGGGGGAGCTGTAGCAGAAAAGAGTTTTCACCTTAATGCAAAGAATGCATTAGGGTGAAAAACCTTGAGACTTTACAACCCCTTTAAGAAACAGTGAATTGTCCACAGTAGGGCTGCAACTAACGATTATTTTCATAATCGATTAGTTGGCCGATTATTGTTTTGATTAATCGGATAATAGCCTTAAAAAAAAAAAAATACCGTGACCCCCTACCTGAAAATATACCGTGACCCCCTACCTGAAAATATACTGTAACCCCCTATCCCAAAATATACTGTGACCCCCTATCTGAAAATATACCGTGACCCCCCTATCTGAAAATATACCGTGACCCCCCTATCTGAAAATATACCGTGACCCCCATCCCAAAATATACTGTGGCCCCCTATCCCAAAATATACTGTGACCCCCTATCCCAAAATATACTGTGACCCCCCTATCCCAAAATATACTGTGACCCCCCTATGCCAAAATATACTGTGACCCCCCTATCCCAAAATATACTGTGACCCCCCCTATCCCAAAATATACTGTGACCCCATCTGAAAATACACTGGAACCAACACGGATCATCAGAAGAATATGACTTACTCCGCAGTAGCATTTTCTTTAGGGAAAACCAATAATTACTCACCTGTCCAAGAAGATATCGGGCAGTGGAGGGTATGTCTGCATATCTGGAACTCGCTCATGGACAATAACCATTACGAAAGAGGTGAAGCCAAACACGATGAAAACATATACACCGCTAATTGCTGTCTTCCAGTACTCGGGATCAAGTCTCTTTGGGGGGTGCTTGTTTTTTCCATTGGAGTACTGATGAGGTTCTACACTAGAGTCTACTCCTTGCCCATCATAGTCTCGTGTCAGTTCTCCATTACACAACCAGTCAGGACTAGATGGTGCGCTGAGGCTGAGGGTTCCAGGACTTGCTTCCGTACTCAACCCCAACTCCTCTAGGACACCGACATGCTGCTTCTGGAGTTTGCGGATAGAAAGCATAAGATGTTTGATGTCACCAAGAACTTTAATTTCCAGTGGAGGCGAGCGCAAATCATACTCCGTTAGGGCCATCAAAGCCGTGCCATCCAATCGATGTTTGTTGCACAGGAGATCTACATAGTCACAAAAGCCTTCTTCTTTCAACCATTTGGCCACATGTTTTGTGGTCCAGCGGCGAATACATAACTGACTGTTGCTTGCCATTGCTTTAGGAGACACCTGTGATGACAGAAGAGAAGGTTACAAGTTGGTTGCGCAGTTATCTTGAGAATACTGTTTATTTCAGAGATATTTTACATTTAGCGCACACAGAAAAGAACATATCAGTGATAATAGGAGCTTTGTCTATTCCAGGGGTCTCCAAACTTTTTAAACAAAGGGCCAGTTTATTGTCCTTTAGGAGGGCCGGATTGTGGCCGGCAGGGGCAAAAATTTCGGCATCATTGAGAATAAATCTGGTCTCAGGATTGGTGGTCAATAGGAGGGGTAGTGCCCTCTATTAATAGGAGAAATAGTATCCCATCATTGATATCAGTGGAAGAAAGAGTGCCCCATTGTTGCTGTCAGTTGGAGGAATAGTGCCCCAAGGGCCAGACAGAAGCTAGCAAAGGGCCACATCTGGCCCTTGGGCCACAGTTTAGAGACCCCTGATCTATTCTAAACAGAATACATACACTTTAATGGTATACAAGATTTGGGGTCTTAAAAGATATGTCAAGCTTTAAATTACCATATTGATCTACTTTCCAAACTGACGAAGGATAAAGGCATCGGCTTGTTCAGCCTTATGTCGTGAACCAGTAATATGGAGGCTAAACCATGCCCGGTTATTGGTAAGCATTGGTAGCCTGGGCAGCCAAAAGTCTGATATAATATCTGACAACGCAGTCTAATAGCCAGATTCAGGTAGCTTTACGCCGACGTGTCAGTAGACACACACTCTGAATCTAGAGCCGTCCTAAATTTAAGCGTATTCTGGAAACCAGATACGCTTAAATTAGGCTAAGATACGAGCGGCGCAAGTCTCCTACGCCGTCGTATCTTAGGGTGCAATATTTACGCTGGCCGCTAGGTGGCGCTTCCGTTGAGTTGGGCGTAGAATATGCAAATGACTAGATACGCCGATTCACGAACGTACGTGCGCCCGTCGCAATTAGTTACGCCGTTTGCGTTAGAGATACGTCGGCGTAAAGATAAAGTTGCTCCCTAGGTGGCGCCACCCATGCAAGGTATGGACGTCGGAAAAGGCCTATCTTTTTACGTCGTTTGCGTAAGTCGTACGCGAATAGGGCTGTGCGTAAATTACGTTCACGTCACAGGCATTGAGCCGACGTATCTTTGGGCGTAAATACGACGCGATACTGAGCATGCGCGTGCATGTGCTGTTCGTTCGGCCATGCATCTACATGGGGTCAAGCCTCATTTAAATACAACACGCCCCCTACAGCCTACTTTGAAATAAGCGCGCTTACGCCAGCCTATTTACGCTACGCCGCCGTAACTTAGGAGGCAAGTGCTTTGTGAATACAGCACTTGCCTCTCTAAGTTGCGGCGGCGTAGCGTAAATACGGTACGGTACGCTACACCCGCGCAACGTAGATCAGCCGTACCTGAATCTAGGCCTAAGAAAGCTGAAATTTAGGCTGGCCATAGACAGTTCAACTCTCAGCCACTAGAGCAGGAACCAGCACAGATTTAAACCATGTATGGGCAGGCTGAACATCCAAGTTTATCGATCAACTTGGGTGCAACCAGCCTGTTGGATTTTACATGGGATTACAACTGTAACAGCTGCTAGCAATAATGACCATGTTCTCTAGGTAAGGACGGTTCCCCTCACAGGGAGAATACAATAGCCCCATAGGAGGAATTCCCTCATCACCAATGACTGTGTTGATGGGGGAATTGAGCAAATTTTTTTCTGCAAAAATAAAAAAATAAATCGCTCCGTCTATGGCCAGCCTTTCACAAGTGGTCTGCAAGCAGAGCAAGCCAGCAGGGGAGACAAATGCAAGGATACAATTAACCTACTAAGGGGAAATTACATACTGATGTGTCCCTGACTGCTGCCTGGCAATCGTCCTTTCTTTGCAATACATCACCTGCATTAATATTGTTCAGCTGACAGTCAGATGGGCGTCTAATGAATCAAACCTCTGATTGAGAGCCAACGCAGTCGCTCAGAAGCCAAGGGTTGAACCGGTTCTGTAGCAGGTGGTGCACTGTACAAGAACATCCATGCAAGGTTTTACAAGGCCATATCAGACATTCTCACCATTAAGATTCTCTCCTATGTTCACAGCCATTTCCTGTGCCAGGTAAAGACTGTTACTATAGAAGTGCCCCTAGAGAGGGTTCATCTCCTCCGTAGCTGCTGTCACATTTAAAATCAGCACATCACATGGCTTGGAGTTATCAATCGACAACTAATGTGCGCATTAGTGCACTGGTAATCCATTGATAATTCCCCCAGCTTTCTAATTGAAAGCATCTAACTTGGTATGAAAGCTGTAGGACATGTCTGCTGGAGCCCAACATTGCACCCGCAATCAGTGAATCGTGGATGCCATGCTTTGCAGGCTCCTGTGGGAGGAAATACGTGGACAGTTTTTTTCCTGAACAAATATGTGCATTTATTATTTTTTTCCTTAAAGCGGTGGTTCACCCACACTAACAACATTTTAGCATTAAATTAGGCATAGTAGCGCGAGCTACAGTATGCCTGTATTGATTTTTTTAGCCCCGTACTCACTGTGCAATCCTATATAGAAGATTCCGACTCCCCGCGGGGAATGGGCGTTCCTATCAAGAGGGAGGATGATTGACGGCCGGCTATGGCACGTCACGCTCCCCGAAGATAGCCGGAACAGGTCTCGGCTCTTCACGGCGCCTGCGCACAGACTATGCGCAGGCGCCATGAAGCGCAAAGTCCTATTTCGGCTATTTCCGGAGAAGCGTGACGTGCCATAGCCGGCCGTCAATCGTCCTCCCTCTTGATAGGAACGCCCATTCCCCGCGAGGTGCCGGAATCTTCTATATAGGATTGCACAGTGAGTACAGGGCTAAAAAAAAACAATACAGGCATACTGTAGCTCGTGCTACTATGCCTAATTTAATGCTAAAAAAAAAAAAGTTTCATTAGGGTGAACCACAGCTTTAAAGTGGATGTAAACCTACTCGTATCCTTTCTAAACTACTACCATAGTGGTTATCTATAAGGATAAACAACATTCCTCCTGCATGTACCCTTACCTATCAAATGTCTCCCCTCTGTCTGTTATGAGACCCGAAAAACTGAAGATTCTGTGGGAGGGTCTGTTGTTGCGGAGCTCGGTGGGTGGAGTTGTGATGTCAGTAGACTCCCCGCCCACCTCTACATCCCCTTGTCAACATGCATTTTCTCCTGTGTATTTCTTACACTGAACTTCTGCTATGATCACCAACATCCGGTCAAAACCCAGAAATGTCACCACATGACTTCAGCATGTCCAATCATGCTGAGGTGTGGAGCAGCCATGTAACGGCTACCCATGTAGTGAGAGGGTCTCAGCCGTTGGAGAAGTCCTTTTCCCTGGCAAGCTGCGATATGCAGGTACCGCCGGTATATCCCATCGAACGCCCTTTCAAGAAACGAGACGGGCTACGTTTGCAGAGTCAAGCAGGACTGATTTTTAATGGTTCACTCTGAGATTTTATACAGTATTCAAGGCACATGAACAATCAAACTGTCCCCACCCACACATCACACCGTGGGGAAGCTTCAATCACCTTCTTAATTATAAACATTTCTTCATTACCAGAACTCAAACACAATGATCTCCTTGAATCAATCAGTCTCTAGACGTTCCGGCACCGAGATCTACTCAACATGACCTGGCCGGGCACATTCCTTTCTCAATAGAATTCAATTAACCTTTAGAACAATATACACTCACAGATCATCACGTTAGCATACACCTGGCAAGAGGCTGTTAACTGGTAATACACAACAGAGCGTCAATTAGCATTTAGCAGTGAAAAAGTCCCTCTACAATTAACCCTTTGAGCTCAGTAACCAGTCATGCAGTCCTCTGTAGGCAGAATAGTTCATAGGTCCGTTACACTACTCCCCTTTTGTGGAACACTCCGGCAGACCCGGATTGATCCTTTTCGGGTCAACTTGGGGATGTCCGGTCTGCTGTTAGGGTAAAAGTTCAGTTTGCCTGGACAGTCCGTCGGCATTCCCATTGGCTTACCAGGTCGGTAGCTGATGGTGAAGGTGAATAATGGAATTCAATTCTGGAACAGTCACTTGCTTTGATCTCTCAATGGCTCCCAAAACCTGTTGTTGATGCTCTTGGGACAGATACGGCACCACCTGGATGCAAATCCCATTTAATCTTTTGACAATTTCCGCCTGTTTGTGCATTTCAATGTTCAAGCCACGGGACATCTCATAATACATGACAGTGTTGTTGCATCTCTGATTTCTCACTGGCCAACTTGTCACATTCCCATTTTAGACTGTGATATTGTGCCGGATCTACAGTACATGTCGGGGAAGGTAGTCTTACCCGGGTCTCAGCAGCAAGCGAGTTGATTCCAGCAACGCGGGTGGTCACGGGACAAGCAGCAGCAGGTGTAGGTAAATAAGCCGAAGTCAGAGGGCCAATGTCGTTGCCCAGCACCACCTCGGCAGGTAGGTTGTCCATGATACCAACTGTGGTCTTTCCTGACCCGGCTCCCCAGTCTAAGTGCACCCGGGCGGTGGGTACGCGAAATACAGCACCCCCTGCGACCCGGACGGCAACTGTGCGAGTGGACACTTTCTCTGGCTTTACCAGATGTTTTTGAATCAGAGTGATAGTAGTCCCGGAATCTCTTAGGCCTTGTGCTACTTGTCCATTCACCCGTACCTCCTGACGGTGATGCTGACGGTTATCCGGAGAGGCCGCTTGTATTGGGTCTGCCTCATACCAAATTCCCAGACATTCCTCAGGGCCCCCCTCGGTCTCCAGTCAGTGGGCCGCAGAGGGACGTGATGGAGTGACCTCTGTGTTGGGTGTTGTGCGTCTCCAGTTGTTATTTGTAGCTCTCAAAGGGCAATAACGAGCAATATGTCCCGTGTCGCTGCAGTGATGGCACGTCACCCTAGGCGAATTTCGGGGGTAGTTGCTAGGCCCCTGAGGACGTGGTGGGACTGGAGCCCGAAACTCTGGGCGTGGGGTGACGGTTGGAGTACGCGGTTCTACCTTCTGAGCCAGCCGCGTAGTACCCTGGCTTACTTTCCTTGTCTCCGCGTACTCATCTGCTAGCCGAACCGCCTCGTTTAAGTTAGCGGGACGGCGATCTCGTACCCAGTCTTGTATGTCTGCGGCCAGGTCTTGGAAGAAATGTTCCATTAGGAACAGCTGCAATACTTCCTCCCCGGTGTTGGCCTTGCACCCTTGGACCCAAAGGGATGCCACCCTTTGTAACTGGTTGGCCCATTCCATGTGGGAGTCCACAGCCTTCTTCTTGGACTCCCGGAAGCGCCGGCGGTAGGCTTCTGGCGTTACGGCATATCGGGTTAGCAGCGCCTTTTTAACTTGCTGATATTGTAAAATATCCTCTGGGGCGAGAGCCCGAAAGGCTTCATTGGCTTTGCCCGACAATTTCCCCGACAAAATAGTGACCCATTGGTCTGGTAGTACCTGGTGTAGTGAGCACTGCCTCTTAAAATCCGCCAAATATCCATCGATTTCCTCCTCACTTTCTACAAAAGCTTTAAATGCAGTGAACGGTATTTTCTTTCCTGTAGCCGCGGGTGGGGGGGTAGGAACTGCATGTGTAATGGGCTGTCTCGCTCTTACCAGTTCCAGTTCTTGTCCCCTCTTAGTTTGTATCTCTTCCCTTGCTTCCCGGAACAGCTGGTTGATTAGTTCCACGGACGTTTCTGGATACAAGGATAATCTCCGCTGTACAATCCCAGTAATTACATCTTCCTCGCTGACCGGTGCAAGGGGCTCAGTTCCTTCCATAGATCCATCCATTTCGTCCAGCTCCAGCAGGTCAGCTATCCGCCCCCCCCCTGTGGTCTGTTGCTGGCGCTCCTACCACGACTCTCTAATAAATCTTTTAGTGTGGATCTTTTCAGCATGGCGTACTGCGACTCCATTCAGCACTTGCTCTTTGGATAAAAGGACCATCCCGCTGCTGCCAACCAATGTAACGGCTACCCATGTAGTGAGAGGGTCTCAGCCGTTGGAGAAGTCCTTTTCCCTGGCAAGCTGCGATATGCAGGTACCACCGGTATATCCCATCGAACGCCCTTTCAAGAAACGAGACGGGCTACGTTTGCAGAGTCAAGCAGGACTGATTTTTAATGGTTCACTCTGAGATTTTATACAGTATTCAAGGCACATGAACAATCAAACTGTCCCCACCCACACATCACACCGTGGGGAAGCTTCAATCACCTTCTTTGAGCTAATTATAAACATTTCTTCATTACCAGAACTCAAACACAATGATCTCCTTGAATCAATCAGTCTCTAGACGTTCCGGCACCGAGATCTACTTAACATGACCTGGCCGGGCACATTCCTTTCTCAATATAATTCAATTAACCTTTATAACAATATAGACTCACAGATCATCACGTTAGCATACACCTGGCAAGAGGCTGTTAACTGGTAATACACAACAGAGCGTCAATTAGCATTTAGCAGTGAAAAAGTCCCTCTACAATTAACCCTTTGAGCTCAGTAACCAGTCATGCAGTCCTCTGTAGGCAGAATAGTTCATAGGTCCGTTACAAGCCAATCCTGGGAGATCTGGAGAAGAAAGGAGGAGGAGGGTAGGAAATACACAGAATGCCTCTCTCAGGCTCATGCATGAAATATGTAAAATAACCTGCCACTCTCGCAGCAAGGAGGCAAAACAGACTCCTATTGCCCTTTTAGGTCTAGGGGAATAAAAGATTTGCTTACCCGATTGTCTGCTTCCCCCCAGCAGCATCTTTTCTCCCATGCTCAAGCGGTCCAGGGTCCTGATGTGATCACAACAATAGCAGGGTCCATAACCCTGAGCATGGGGGATCAGAGGATCAAGTAAAAAGGTTTATCCTCTAAGGAAGCAAGCAATTAACCCTTCCAGTGTGGTTGCGGCCCCACTGCAAAAGGATAATTCAAAATGTTCCTGCAGTTGGACTTTACCAATTCAATACCAGGCACTTATACACCTTCCTGCCCAAGCCAATTTTCAGCTTTCAGCGCTTTCGCAATTTGAATGACAATTGCGCGGTCGTGCTACACTGTACCCAAACTATTTTTTTTATCATTTCGTTCCCACAAATAGAGCTTTCTTTTGGTGGTATTTGATCCCCTATGCGATTTTTTTGCGAAAAAAAAATAAACAAAACAATAAAATAGTAAATTTTTTTTGTAAAGAAGTACGTTTTTTTCTTCAATTACAGGCACTGCTATGGCTGCACTGATGGGCACTGATAAAGGGGCACTGATGGGTACTTATGGGTGGCACTGATGGGCATCACTTGTTTTATATTTTGACAGTCGGTGCCCATGTTGCCAGTCAGTGCCCAATTGTGGGCACTGATTGGCATCTATTGTGAATATTGTTTCATATGTGGATGACCATAAAAAGCCTCTAAACTCAACTGCCTAGAAAGGACTATAAACGACCCTGTGTACATGTACTGATAAGATTACAGAGGAGAGTTCAGGGGCAGTTGAAAAAAATACCCAAGTGCTCCTAAACATCCATTTACCAGCAGTGTACATGAGGCCTTAGAGGCAGGAAAAAAAAAAACCTCATTCGCGTCTCTGATTGGAGCTCACTGGCAGAAAAAACATAAAACTCTCCTAAACTTTGTACAAAAAAAATGTTCTATACAAGCGTTTTTTTACTCCAAAAGAGAACAGACGTTTTTTTTAAGCCCAGTGTGCATGGAGCCTAACAAGTCATAAACAAGCATTTGCGATTTCTCATGTGACGTGCCACTTTGTAGTACACTAGATAAGGCAATACAAAGTACTACTGACACAGAAACAAATCTAGATATGACTTGGTTGAAGTACAAGTGAATAACACCAACATCTGCATATCACAAATAACTAAGGCTGCTTTCACATTGGGCAGCAGAGGTGCGGTGACGGTATAGCCGCGCTATATTTGGCGCCGCTATACCGTCGTATTTACCGCGACTAGCGGCCGAAAATACCGCTCGCAATGCGCCTCTGCATTGCGGGCGGTATTACCGCGGTTTCCCATTTCCCAGAAACAATGCCCTGTGTCTCTCCCTGCAGCAAATGAAAGCTGGTGGAGAGAACCCGGCTTTCAGCTGCTGCAGAGAGCCACATGGGGCATGTTTCTGAAATTGCCCCTCCACCCGACCACACTGATTCCGCCTGCTGTACGGGCCCCTCTGTGTGCCGGGGCCCCCTATAGGAGGACTGGTGGTCCCCCCTATCAGACTGTATGACTGTAGGTACAACAAATATCTCCTAAATCTGCACCGATTAGGAGATATTCTCATCGGCAATGGCCAATGATGTCACTTGCACATGGGTAGTGCTGCTCTGCATTCATGGCCACACAGTATGCACCTGAGGGAGTGACGTCATTGTGGTCCAATCATTCGAACGTCCAGATCCCTCGAACCCGGAAGGAAGACCTGGTAAAGATGGAAGCCTCTGCAACGGTGAAAGTGTGCTGCTAGAGGGCTTTGTTTTTAATGTAAATGTGTCATAGTGTGTCAGTATGCAGTACATACTAGCAGCCGTATTTTTTAGAAGTGCATATTTCAGAAACCTAGCCGGTCAGCTAATGAGGAGGGAGAGGGGATGGGGCAGAGCCACGACTGTGTGTGATTGGAGATGCAGAGACGTCAAACTGATCTTTTCAATGAAAGAATAATAATCTTTTGTTTTACTGAAATATCTTTAATTGAAAAATTCTTTGAAATAAATCGATTGCATGACCAATCGATTTGTTATGGTTATGTGTACAAACTGTACCATATAAAAAGGGGGGGCAACTAGTACAGACAGGCAGGGTGGATTTGATTAAACAAACTAGTAAAAAGGCTTGATTTAAATCATAATTTTTAAAGGACAACTGTCATCTCTGTCCCGCAGCAGCTCCTCCTCTGATCCGCTGTTGACTCCCTGACAGTGAAAAAAAGAAAAGAACGGAGGGCGCACCGACCTAGTGTGATACTGCTAAAATGAATTTATTCAAATGTTAAAATCAATCATTATACTCACAATGTGGAGTTTAAAATCAGGCTTTAAAAGACAGTACAGCAGAAACCCCTCGCCGTGGGGCTTGCAGGAATATATATATACACATGGGCATGTGCTGATAGGTCAGGGTCGTGGCTCGCCCCTCCCACAAAGGAGGAGGGGCTCACCTTGGGCACCTCCCCCACACCCCTTTCACACATGTGGACCGTATGTCTGTATTTCATCCATCCGTTTTCAGATGAAATACAGACATACATGTATCCCTATGGGATAGTGGGTGACAGCCGATGAACATCCGCTGACACCTGGTCTCATCGGTCCCCGCTATGGTCCGATTCTGCAGACGGGAAGAAAATCCTATTTTTCCATCCGTCTGCGGATCAGGTGAACACGGACAGACAGTCTGTGTTCATCCGATCCCTCCATAGAGGAGAGCGGAGATCTGACAGGCCTGTCATTTGCCGGCTCAGCGGGGATCAACGGAGCGACCCCCGCTGAGCAAGCGGATGAGAAAGGTACGGATCCTCACGTGATCTGTACGTGTGAAAGGGGCCTTAGGCTATGAACAGAGTATATTACAAGAACATCGTTAATACTGGGAGGTAGCTGTCAGGACTATAAGTCAAAAAGATCCTGAGGTTGAGACCTCACTGAAATGTAATCACTGTGAGTAGGTCTTCAAGAATAAAAAGGCCTTAGTCCAGTGACTATAATGCCCTAAATATTTTCCTGTTTCTCCTATGGGGCATCCAATCAAAAATTGGAGAGAGGGAGAGGGGGAAAAAAAGGGAAAGAGCGGTTAGAACACGATACCTAGATCGGCTGGAATCAGAGGCACAATAGAAGAGGTAAAGAGAGAGGAGAAAGACGAAGCGAGTCCATCCGGGGATCCTCCAGTCATTATCGGCTTCGTTCTCCTGGGACCTGCAAATAAGCCAACCAAGGGGACCAGATTTTATCAAAGGTTGGTTGCTTATCTCACTACTTTTTCATTCAACATGATCCACATAAGTTTCCGTTTCATTAATATCTAGAACAAGGCTTTTCCACGCTGTTGCTATACGCGCATCTTTATTGATTATTGACTATCGTCTAAATTCAAATTCTAAACCTTAAAGGAGAAGTTCACCTTCACAAAAAAAAATCTTTAAGGTCAATTTACACTGAACCCCCTCCCCATCCCCCCCGGTCTCGCTATACAGAAGTCCTGCGATTACCCGCTGTGACACATTCGGTCGCCTCTTCACCGGTCCCGGGATTTGAAATCCCTGCAGCTTAATCTCTTAGACCAGGGATATGCAATTAGCGGACCTCCAGCTGTTGCAAAACTACAAGTTCCATCATGCCTCTGGGTGTCATGCTTGTGGCTGTCAGTCTTGCTATGCCTCATGGGACTTGTAGTTCTGCAACAGCTGGAGGTCCGCTAATTGCATATCCCGGTCTTAGACCTACCTCGTAAAAAGGTACATATAGGAGACATTCTGATTGGTTGACCCTGTCCATGTGATGGCGCAGACCAATCAGAACCCGCCTAGCCGGTCCTGTCAGTGCTGGAGGAGAGGGAAAGCCGCAGAGATTTTAAATCCCTGGACTGGTAAAGCGGCGACCTTTTGTCTCACAGTGGGTGATCGCTGGACTCGGGTACAGCAGGACTGTGGGGAAGGGGGCCAGTGTAAAGGTAAACTTACACTTTAACCGCTCTATTCAAAGTGAAAAAATACAGTTTGGGTTGCAGAAGTTTAATTGTTCCAAACACAAAACCATGCACTGGAATGTGACTCGTACAATTCCCCACACTACAAACTAAGCTGAAAGGTCATTAGAAGTGTGATTGTGGAAGACTGAACTATTGCAACATATTTATTTTTCATCTTACACCCATTCACATTTATTTCATTATATGCACATACACAAATGGTATGAACCATTCTTCAATCAAAAACACACTGCAAGCGGGCAAAAATATTTTATGTATAGAATTCCTGCATAATCCAAATTTCTTAAAGTCTTGAAAAAGTATTTAGATCCCTTGAAATTTTCCACATTTTGTTATGTTACAACCAAAAACGTAATGTATTTTATTAAGATTTTATGTGATAGACCAACACAAACTGGCACATAATTGTGAAGTGGAAGGAAATTTTTTTTCATTTTTTTTTATACAAATATCTGAAAAGTGTGGTGTGCATTTGTATGCAGCCCCCTTTACTCTGATACCCCTAACTAAAATCTAATGGAACCAATTGCCTTCAGAAGTCATCCAATTAGTAAATAGATTCCACCTGTGTGTAATTTAATATCAGTATAAATACAGCTGTTCTGTGAAGCCCTCATAGGTTTGTTAGAGAACCTTAGTGAACAAACAGCACCATAAAGACCAAGGAACACACCAGACAGGTCAGGAATAAAGTTGTGGAGAAGTTTAAAGCAGGGTCAGGTTATAAAAAAAACATCCCAAGCTTTGAATATCTCACGGAGTACTGTTCAATCCATCATCCGAAAATGGAAAGAGTATGGCACAACTGAAAACCTACCAAGACATGGCCTCCACCTAAACTTACAGGCCAAGAGGAGAATAAGCCAAGAGGCTCATGGTAACTCTGGAGGAGCTGCAGAGATCCACAGCTCAGATGGGAGAATCTGTTCACAGGACAATTATTAGTCATGCACTCCACAAATCTGGCCTTTATGGATGCGTGGCAGGAAGAAAGCCATTGTGGGAAAGCCATAAGAAGTCCCATTTGCAGTTTGCAAGAGACCATGTGGGGGACACAGCAAATATGTGGAAGAAGGTGCTCTGGTCAGATGAGACCAAAATTATACTTTTTGGCCTAAAAGCAAAACGCTATGAGTGGCGGAAAACTAACACTGCAAATCACCATGAACACACCATCCCCACCGTGAAACATGGTGGTGGCAGCATCATGTTGTGGGGATGCTTTTCTTCAGCAGGGACAGGAAAGCTGGTCAGAGATGATGGGAAGATGGATGGAGTCAAATACTGGGCAATCTTAGAAGAAAATCTGTTGAAGTCTGCAAAAGACTTGAGACTGAGGTTTACCTTCCAGCAGAACGACCCTCAACATACAGCCAGAGCTACAATGGAAAGCTTTAGATCAAAGCACATGCATGTGTTAGAATGGCCCAGTCAAAGTTCAGACCTAAATCCAAATGAGAATCTGTGTTAAGACTTGAAAATTGCTGTTCACAGACGCTCTCCATCCAATCTGACAGAGCTATTTTGCAAAGTAGAATGGGCAAAAATGTCACTCTACAGATGTGCAAAGCTGGTAGAGACATTCCCAAAAAGACTTGCAGCTGTAATTGCAGCGAAAGGTGGTTCTACAGAGTATTGACTCGGGGGGGGGGGGGGGGGGGGGCGGAATACAAATGCACACCACACTTTTCAGATATTTATATGTAAAAAAAAATTGAAAACCATTTATCATTTTCCTTCCACTTCACAATTATGTGCAACTATGTGTTGGTCCATCACATAAAATCCCAATAAAATTGATTTATGTTTTATAACGTACAATACAACCAACAAGTTTACTCAACACTTTGGGGATGCTGCTTCAGATTATTCTCCAAATCTATAAATCTAAACCAGTTACTTATACAACAGTTAAAATATAAAAGTTTTTGCCTGGTCTCATCTCCTGGATGGGAAAAATCTATTCAGTTAAAATTAAAATTCTGCCCAAATTTCTCTACCTTTTCTGCACTCCTGTCCCAGATTAATCATTCGCCCTATGGTCCTTTTATAATCAGGTGATGTCTTTTATCCGACACTCTCATAAGTCACGTACTGTATATTATGGTCCACCATGTACATCCACAGACGCCAGGGTGGTCTGGGGGTTTCCAACTCCTTTAGGTATTACCAAGCAGCTCAGATTGCCCCCATTGATTGTCTTGTACACTGCCATTGCAGCTCCCATATGGGTGAACCTGGAATCCTCCATTTGCAGCCGAATCAACCACAATCCTTACCCTGGATCCACTCCCAACTGCAACCTCCAACTCTTAGTCCACTGATGCTTCACACCCTACGCATACGGGATGGCCTCAAATACTCCAGTAACTTGCTTTATGCTCTTCTTCCCCAGCGGCCTTCTTTTGGCGGACCCAATGGGGTTTTACCTCATCCTCTTATAAAAAGGGAAAAAGTTATCCTGTGGCTCACCTTCAGAGAAAGATTCCAAGCACCCTCCACTGAATTATTCCGGTACACTTAACCTTACCACTGGGTTAATTCTCTCATAAGTATCAAAAATCTCTCCTCCTACCTGTCTTTGAACACATTTGCCATCACATGCCCGTAGCGCTTAAACTGTTTTCTATACTTTACTCACATCATAACGGTGTTTTTTTTTTTCTGTGGTGAGGCGAGAAGCAGATTTAAAGGCTCACAAAACGAAGGTCCCAGACTTGGTCCATCACTGCGACTTGCACTATCTGGGGTTCGCCAATAAGGTCCTGACCAGGTGGTACATGGTACCTACCAGACTCTCTCCCATAATCCCTAGACATTTGTATTTGCCCTCCTCTACAAATTATTTGGAGTTCATCTATCCAAAAGACCCCCGATTCGCTCTTCTACACTTCAAACCTCAACAAAAATCAATTCAAACTGGCACATCATGTACTCTTGGCCTCTAAACTGACAATCGTTATAGCTTGGAAGAAGCAGTTCACTTACTTTTCAAAAGTTGAAACTAGGCTGGGTAGCTTTTATATCAATGACTAGCAACATTACCAACAGCCACAAGAAATTCGATAAGATGTGGAACCTTGGGCTGCCCATCACCACCCTCAATTTCTTCCATGACACTTTACTTTTGTCACCCCTTTTCCCATTAACCTTGTACCGTGAGGGCCCCCCCCATTACCTTTTCTCTTCTCTCCTCTAGGACGGATCTTACGCTCTTCCCTGTTCTCTCTCCCCATCTTTTCCACCTTTTCTGCCATCTCTTCCTACATTCCCCCCACTCATTTTTCTTGGTTGAATGTCTCGGTCTACTTGCCCCACAAGTATGATGTGACTTTGACATCCAGACTCATTGTGCCGATTTAACACTCTTTGCATTGGTCTTGGGTACGCTCCAGAAACAATGTTACATCTTTACTCTTCGCTCTACAGTGCTTATTGGATGCCAGTTTGACATAATGTTGATCCATGTATTTGGCTTATTCTCTTTGTACTGTTTATATATATATATATATATATATATATATATATATATATATATATATATATATATATATATATATATATATATATATACACACACACACACACACACACACACACATATATATATATATATATATATATATATATATATATATATATATATATATATATATATATATATATATATATATATATATATATACACACACACACACACACACACACACACACACACACACATACATACATACATACATACATACATATATATATATATATATATATATATACACACACACACACACACACACATATATACACATATACACATACATACATATATATATATATATATATATATATATATATATATATATACACACACACACACACACACACACACATATATACATACATACACACACACACACACACACACACACACACACACACACACACACACACATATATACTGTGAGAATGCAGGCTATTTTTGCAGAAGAGACACTCAATGCCTCTTCTCTAATAAAATACACCCACCTGCCTGCTCGCTGTGCCCTGCAGCATGTAAACTGAGCATCAACAACATGGTCCCTGCATGTTGGGATGACTGACTCGTGTGCATGCACAGGAATTATGTCACCCTGTGCCAGGCAATGGAGATGCCCGACAACCAGCACCCAGGGAGAAGCTGCCAGGGCCGGCGAAGGACCCGAATTGGTAGAGGGGAGGCAAGTATAATATATTTAGTTCTGCTTTTTATCTTGTTCTTTTTAAGAATATATTTAAAAAAGGCACTGGAAATTTTCAAACTTTTACATGCACTCAGATGAAGGGCAATGTCAAACAAGGTCAATAGCCCTGGTGAGGGGGCTCCCACACAGCAAGGCTTCCCTCAATGGGCACCCGACAGTGGCTCAAACCAATAGCAACAGATGAACAAATCCAAGATCATTTTCAATGTTGGTAATCTATTTTCAGAATCAAGACCACCACCTCATTCCCCCTTTTGGCTAAGTTCACACTGCTGTCAACTGATTTTGATCTGATGTTTAGTGCAATTATGTGGTGCGACATATATGTGGTTTGCATATTCTATGGGGTCAAATCGTACTGGAATCACCAAAGCACCAAAGTAGCACAGGACCCTTTTCCAAAAATCGCACTGTGCTGCGCTGCATTGACGTGAACAGGCACTATTGAAAGCAATGTGATTCCAATTGACATGCGATTCTATGTGACTCAAGTCACATCAAAAATTGCACTAGTGTGAACAAAGCCTTTATCAGGGCTACAAGAATAATAGTCATTATACTGAATTTTTTTTTTTTTTTTAGGAAAACAGTCAATATATTGAAATATGGTGTTTAACCCTTTCCCGCAGAGCGTACGCAGATATGCATCCTCGGCTTTCGGGGGTTATACCGGGATGATGCCTTTATTTTTTAGAGCCGGCGATTGGATTTCCATGGATAAAAACCGATGCGTCTAAAAGCCGCTCGGTTGTTATCCTGGAGGAGCGAGAGGGGACATCCCCCCCCTTCCACCGCCTTAGCCGCTCTTACCGGGCCTCCCGTCCCACCGGGAGACCCGATCCACGTTGCGGCACCTAGAGAGAGAGACTGAATCGAAGCCGCAAATGGCTTTGATTCAGTCTCTTCAATGTAAACACGGAAGCGACGTCATGACGTCACTTCCGGGTTAATCGGCTGCCAATGGCGCCAGATTTAAAAAAAATACACAGTATTCAGAACCGCCGTTTTCGGCGATCTGAATACTTTGAAGTGCAAAGGAGGGATTGGGGGTCTTTTAGACCCCCGATCCCTCCATAAAGAGTACCTGTCACCACTTATTACTGTCACAAGGGATGTTTACATTCCTTGTGACAGCAATAAAAGTGATCAACATTTTTTATTTTTTTTAAAAAACACAATTTTATATTATAATATTTTTTTTTTTTAAATCGCCCCTGTCACGCGAGCTCGCGCAGCAAAGAAAACGCATACGGAAGTCGCGCCTGCATATGTAAACGGTGTTCAAATCACACGTCAGGTATTGCTGCAATCGTCAGAGCGAGAGCAATAATTCTAGCCATAGACGTCTTCTGTAACTCTAACCTGGTAACCATAAAAAAATTTAAAAAATGAAAACGTTGCCTATGGAGATTTTTAGGTACCATAGTTTGTCGCCATTCCACGAGTGCGTGCAATTATAAAGCATGACATGTTTGGTATCCATTTACTCTAACATCATCTTTCACATTATACAAAAAAATTGGGCTAACTTTACTTAAAAAAAAAAAAAATCAAATGAATTAAAGTGAATTTTTCCCAAAAAGTTGGGTTTAAAAACACTGCTGCACAAATACTTTGTGACATAAAATATTGCAACAATCGCCAAATATATATATATATATATACATATATACATACATATACATATATATATATATATATATATATATATATATATATATATATATATATATATATATATATATATATATATATACACACACACACACACACACACACACACACACACACACACACACACACACACACTTTATATATAATGTTTGGGGTTTCTAGGTAATTTTCTAGCAGAAAATACGGATTTTAATTTTTTTTTTTTTATATTATTAGTATACAAGATTTATATAGCGCCAACAATGCTTTATAATATAAACAAATAAATATGAACACAAATGAATGTAGTTTTTTTTTTGCCTAGATTTGAATATTTTAAGCAAAGCGGGATCTTACCTGGCGAGTCATCCTCGAAGTGTTAGTGATGACTTTAAATATTAGAACAAAGTAAAATTCTATGTTGTCCAGAATATCAGGAATGGGGTTCTTTGTCCACAACCACAGAGGTACAGTCCATGGTACTTCCACCAAGAAGGTCTGTGGCCAAGTGATGTGAGGAAGTGTGTGACCGGGTACAACTATGGAAAATATTCATTGATGGGCACTGCGTTCTATTGTTATCACACCAAGATAAGATTGTACCCGTATGAATTCCAAGTGGACTGTGGCCAGCGAGGAATTCTTGCTGAGGGCAGCGCAGTGAGCGATTCTCATACACAAACCTGCATATCTGGCTCTGCTGACTTTATACTTGGAGGTGACTCCTTCAGTAGGCGATCCTCCTCCTATCAGGGAGTATCAATGTATTATCAGAGACTTTCTACTCTGAGCTGGAAACTGGTTTCGTTAGGCAATTGTTTAACCCAAACTCTGACATTCAAGTGCTGGGTTAGGAAGCGACAAAAGTCACCTGAGTAACCAGAGAAACTTCCCCCTCCGCTGCGGCTGCTTTTCCCTTACTGTAGCAAAAAAATCCACCAAACCACAAGCTATGCTGTGACACCGCAAGGGTCGTGCCCGCTGTGTACAATCAGCAGGATATATGCTTTTTCCAATATTCCTATTTATTCAGCTTCAGTTTTTGTATTGTTATTTTCTTGGATTTTAATGTCCTTCTCTGATCATATAACTAATTACGTTTGTGTTTTCGATTAGAATTGATGTCTCAAGTAATTTTGATTATCTACAAATTGGCAAATGAATGACGTGCTGCCAAGAAGGGTTTATACACGCTGGGCTAGATTCAGGTAGGGGCGCGCATTGTTACGGCGGCGCAGCGTATCGTATTTACGCTACGCCGCCGTAAGTCAGAGAGGCAAGTGCTGTATTCACAAAGCACTTGCCTCCTAAGTTACGGCAACGTAGCGTAAATGGGGCCGGCGTAAGCGCGCGTAATTCAAATGAGGAGGCGTGTTTTATGTTAATTCTTGGTGACCCAACGTGATTGACATTTTTCCCGAACGGCGCATGCGCCGTCCATGGAATTTCCCAGTGTGCATTGCTCCAAAGTACGCCCAAGGACGTCATTGGTTTCCAGCCCTTTTCGCGAACGACTTACGCAAACGACGTAAAAAAATTCAAAATTCGACGCGGGAACAACGTCCATACTTAACATTGCGTACGCCTCATAATAGCAGGAGCAACTTTATGCCGAAAAAGCCTAACGTAAAAAAATAGCGCCGGCTTACGTAAATTTGTGAATCGGCGTATCTATTTAATTTGCATATTCTACGCCGAAAACGACGCAAGCGACACCTAGCAGCCAGCGTAAATATGCACCCTAAGATACGACGGCGTAAGAGACTTACGCCAGTCGGATCTTAGGCTAATGTCGGCGTATCTTGCTTTCTGAATACAGAAAGAAGATACGCCGGCGCAGCTTTGAATTTACGCGGCGTATCTATAGATACGCTGGCGTAATTCAATGCTGAATCTAGCCCTCTATAATGGTGGCATTTTTGCACGTGGCATTTATAGTGAACCAGGACCGCAAGGCTGAAAGGCATTTACATCTGCCGCCTGTCACTGTGTCTTTTATGGAGAATCAATACATTCTGAAGATTATAAAAGAGCAAGCAAGTTGTGGATCATCTCTTCTCACAATATTTTTGGCTCCATCTACAAAATATGGCTATTTTTACTGAAACAACCTAGCACACCGATTTGGAAACGGGCATAAATATATTGATTTAGTAAAAAGTATTATATACAGAGATAAAGGTTTTACATCAGGGGTGCCCAACCTTTTGAGGGCCACTTTAGCGACTTGGTAACCGGCCGTGGGCCACAATGAGCATAAAGGGCGGATGGCAGGTCTGACTGTGACCATTCTGCATATGTAGAGGAGACACGGACGCAGGGGCCCTCCGATCCGCCCAGCAGATCGAATTGCAGATAGACGGGTGTAAATGGACGAGTCTGTTTACATCTGCCGCTCTATAGAGGTGAATGGACAGTTCGTTTAAGTCCACCTGAAAAACAGACAGGCAGACCCAATCGGACTAACCGTGTGAAAGGGGCCTAAGGCTGCTTTCACACTGATGCACAGTGGTTTACTTGCACCTCAATCTTCACTTCTTTCTCAGGATTCCTACAGGTGGCTGCTGGCTGCCCTCCAGGGCTGGTACTGCTGACAGGTGCTGGTACTGTTGGCGGGTACTTCTACTGCTGGCTGGTACTTCTGGTGGGTAATGCTGACTGGTACTGATTACTGATGGTGGGTACTGGCACTGCTGGCATGGATACCGGTATTGATACTGGTACTGCTGGCTGGTATTGATACTGGTATTGCTGGCTGGTATTGATAATGGTATTGCTGGCTGGTATTGATACTGGTATTGCTGGCTGGTATTGATACTGGTATTGCTGGCTGGTATTGATACTGGTATTGCTGGCTGGTATTGCTGGCTGGTATTGCTGGCTGGTATTGCTGGCTGGTATTGCTGGCTGGTATTGCTGGCTGGTATTGCTGGCTGGTATTGCTGGCTGGTATTGCTGGCTGGTATTGCTGGCTGGTATTGCTGGCTGGTATTGCTGGCTGGTATTGCTGGCTGGTATTGATACTGGTATTGCTGGCTGGTATTGATACTGGTATTGCTGGCTGGTATTGATACTGGTATTGCTGGCTGGTATTGATACTGGTATTGCTGGCTGGTATTGATACTGGTATTGCTGGCTGGTATTGATACTGGTATTGCTGGCTGGTATTGATACTGGTATTGCTGGCTGGTATTGATACTGGTACTGCTGGCTGGTATTGATACTGGTACTGCTGGCTGCGGTCCCAGATCATGGGCTCCCGTTTCCCTGACCCGCCATCCCGAGCATCATTCTGACAGAAGAATTTGACTGCAGTAGAGAGCATGCTTCTTGTCACAAGCGGAGTACATTTTGTATCACTCCACCTGTGAAGGAGGCGGCGCTATACAGGAAGCATCGGCTCTGTTCTTCGTGCTAATGCTTGGAGATGGCGGAGGAGGAGAAGCAGGAAGAAAATAGCAAATGTTAATTCGCTATTGTCACACAACTGGGTGGGCTCAGGGTGCATTGCTCTGCCCCCCGAGCCCACCTTTTTTTGAAGCTAATTAGAGCCTCAGGCTCTAATCATGTGCTTTAAAAAATATATATATTGAAATCCATGCGTCCGGCATCCTGCATGTAGATTATGGGGTGGGCACATGGATTAGGTGGGTGATGCCCCTGCACCCCCAATTGAGCGGTTGCTACTGCCGTATAGTCCGATTCTAATGAGCACAGTGAACTGTAGGGCTCCTTCACCCAGGCGCTCAGCTCCATGCATAGCTGTTTAACTTTTTTTTTTTAAACTAGCGCCAAGCTGCACGCAGACAGTATAAAGTTAATGGATACGTATCGGCTGTACAAACTCACCTGCACACAGGTATGCTGGGATGGGTTTACAGACCCAGGCACAAAGCCTGTGCATCTGTCTGCATGCAATTCAGTGCTAGCTATATATATATATATATATATATATATATATATATATATATAAGTAAAGAAATGACCCTGCACGCTTCACTGGGCTAAGCGCTCATGTGAATGAGCCCTTACAGCTCAACATAGGTGTGCGCAGCCTATTTCACCTCAAAGCTCAAAACACACATGCCTTTCTCTGCAGCCTCAGCGAATGAATGGGAAGTGCTCTGTGTTGAGTGGCTTCCTGTTCATTCACAAACTGAAGTATACCGTTAGTACAGTTTACTATTCTTCAGTTATGAATGGACACAATGAGCGAGTGTGTTCACTGTGTTAATTTAGTAAAAGAATCAGGCTTGTAAATTACATATTCCCCCTGCTCTCCAGGGACAGAAGGGAAGCCAGCAGCACTGTGGGGCACAACACTGGGTGAACAGGCACTGCATATAGTGATTTGGGTGTGCCCAGGCACACCGCCTGTGCACGCCTATGCAGCTCAATGTAGTTAGGGTTGAAATTGAGCCAACTTTACTAAAGCTGTAGAGTGCAAAATCTGGTGCACTTCTGCATAGAACCCAATCAGCTTCCAGGTTTTATTGCCAAAGCCTAATTGAACAAGCTGAGATTAGAAGCCGTTTGGGTTGCTTTGCAGGTGCCATAGCACCAAAAATAGCACCTGCGAAGCGCCCTGAAAGAGCCGCTCCATTCACTCCAGTGTGAAAGCCCTCAGGCTTTCACACTGGAGCGGTGCGCTGGCAGGGCGTCAGAAAAAGTCCTGCCAGTAGCTTCTTTGCAGCGCATTAGAAACGGTGGATACACCACTCCTATAGAGCCCCTGCCCATTAAAATCAATGGGCAGCGCTGACGAACCTCTGGCAACAGCGCCGCTTTGCGGGGGGCACTTTTAAACCCCTTTCCGGCCGCTAGCGGGGGGGGGGGGGTTAAAAGCGCCCTGCTAGCGGCCGAAAAGTGCCACAAAAATTACGGTTAAGTGCCACTAAAAATAGCGCAGTTTTACCGCCAATGCCCAGGGTGGCTCAGTGTGAAAGACGTCTTGGTAAATCTCCCCCAATGTGTTTTTATATATTACGGCACTCTAGTGCCTCTAAATAAAACCTACATGCATGAATATATATACAATGAAAACACCAATCACGTTTCAGCTCTTAAACCAAGTAATCTTCTGTAACTATTTAATGGCCTCTTCATGATAAACTCCACTGTTAATAAAGATCTACGCTTGATCTATTCTGGCGAACCTAGGATCCGGACTAGCTGCTGTTTCCACTCTCATCTTGTTAGACTTATTTATATAGCTAACCTATAGCAACCAATCAGCATTTACTTTACTGACTCCAAACCATTACAAGACAGAGCTTGATAGCTATAGGTGCAAAGTATTTGTACTTTGATCTAGTTACTGAAACGCGTCACACGCCTACATACACACCCTGGCTAATATCTCCATTACTATTTATCTAAGAAGAGGCCACACAGTAATTACAGTTCAAACGTGTTAGCAAGAAACATTAACCTTCAATTATCAAGTAACAATAATTTCAGATACTGTCATCACTTCATTGCTTAGTAAGTGAATGTTGTTGCCAACGCTCCCTGGCATTCATAAGAATAGACACTGAACTTCATACATCATTCACTAATTTCATTTACAAATGCAATTCCTAATTACTCACAGCAGCAAAGTGATGGAAGAAAAATTGTGTTTTAACACAATCTCAATCCGGCTGCATTCACACCAGATTGCAGCGTCTGAGCGTTTTTACGTGCAATTTTGGTGCGTTTTTATGCACGTTTTTATACAGTGTTTTTTGAGCTTTGGCGTTTTTTATTAGCTAATAAACGATCATATGTTGCATCACTTGTTGCTAGGTTTTTTAGTTTGTTTGCGTTTCTTTTAGCTTTTATTTCATTAATATTATTACACACTGCGGTGCATACTAGCTCATTATGCCTTTTCCCTTACAGGTGTAAAAAAAAAAAAAAAAAAAAAATCTGCTGGTTTACTACCACTTTAATATGGGGGGGGGGCTTACAAAGAAGAAAGAACTGCATGCCCACTGGTCCACCCACCCCATGCCGATTTATTCTGCTGTCATGTCCAGGATACGCAATGACATGATTATGCGTTTTCTACATTTTAATACCCTCCCTGAGATCATCCCAACCACAATAAATTGTATTAAATACACCCCTAACAAAAAGAATTTGTGCGGACGAATCCCTTATCCACTTTACTGGCCAGCTGCACTTCAAGCAGTATATTCCCAGTAAGAGGGCCAGGTACGGGTTGAAACTGAATACGCTTTGCGATAGAGTCACTGGCTATGTGCATGAAGGCAAAGACTCCTGGCTCCAGCCCCGCGTGTCCCACATATATCGGAACCAGTGGGGAAAAAAATTGGGACCTTGCATACCCCCCCCCCCCCCCGTTCAAAAAAGGATATAATTTATATGTCGGACAATTACTACACCAGCTTGCCCCTTTTTCGTCACCTGTACCGTGAAAAAACCCGGCCTGTGGTACCGTCAGAAAAAACAAGAAGGGCTTCCCACAAAACGTATTGTCTAAAAGGCTATAAAGCGGGGAATCTGCATTTTTCAGGAAGGAGGAAGTGTTGGCCATGAAGTGGAGGGACAAGAAAGATTTTCATATCCTGTCTACCATCCACAATGACACCTTGGTGGAGACTCAGAAGCCCCATTGTAAAGCCTGAATGTGTCCATGATTATAATCAATTCATGGGGGGGGGTATTTAAATGACCAGATGCTACAACCATATTTATCAACCCGAAAGTCCTGTTACTGGTATAAAAAAAGTTGCATTTCATCTCTTTCATATGGCCATGTTTAATTCGTATGTCCGCTATCAAAAATGGACTGAAAACCAACCCATCACCTACCTCAAATATATTGAAGACATTGTCACTGCCCTGATTTACCAGCAAGGACCCCCCCCCAGGAATCATTCACTCTGATAGTGCGAGTCGACTTCATTTTCTCAGTTAATATAAAGCAGTGCCAAATAGGAAAAAATGGCCTGGTCATGAAGGGGGGTAAATCTTCTGGAGGTCAAGTGGTTAGAGCGGACCTTCACTCCCCAAAGCCGTTTTGCATCTTTGCAACCCTCCCCACCCCATAAAGGTAACAGCCATTATTATAATTTGTTGATTTGGCCTGACCCTTCCTCTGTTCTCACCTAGGTGAGAATGGCATATCCTGAGAGGCATTGTTTTGCAGAAAGTGGTTGAAAGAGGTTAGACTTGGCAGTGGGTGATCGGGGGCTGGCAACATGAGCCAAAAAGAGACCGCTGGCTCCCGATGACATATACAGCAGAACACTGGATTTCCTGGGAGTAGGAGAATGTTATTTGAGCACAACCCAACAGATAAGGGAACAGAGGGTTAAAGCAAAGATAACCCCAGTGGGTGAAGCTCCTCTCTAAGGCTGGGTTCACACTAGTGTGAAATGGATGTGGGTTTCTCCGCATCCAATTCACAGAGCAGAAGATTGTGACCGTCTCTCTATGGAGCCACTTTACATATCACAGAGGCAGCTGCGGAGCTGCTTGCACTAGAACGCTGTGCGTCTTTAGGGCTCTTTCACACGGAGCGGACCGTTTCTGGGTCCGCTCCGTGTGTCCGCCAAAGCTCAGTGGGTATCCCCGCTGAGCTGTCGGCAGATAGGGCGGTCCCCGCACACAGTGCAGAGACTGCCCTGTCTCTGCTCCGCTGCCCCCTATGGGGGACCGGATGCAGACGGACCGTCCCGCCGAACTGAAGAAAAATAGGGTTTCTTCCGTTCGGAAAAGCGGATCCCGACTGACGTGGACGCTAGCGGATGCTCCATCCGCTAACGGACGCGATCCCATAGGGATTCATTACAAGTCCGTTAATGGACTTGTAATGAGCAGACGAACGGTCCGCTAGTGTGAAAGAGCCCTTAGGTCCGTTTCAGGGCCGAATTCAGGCAAAAATTCAGCCCTGAGCCGTCTCTGAAACAGAGAACAGGGACGCACCGGAGCCCGGCTGCGAGCCCAGCCTAAAAGTCGCTTTGAAATTAGATGTAATGGAGATCCGATAATAGCAATAATTTGCAAAATAGGACAACTCATAAGGGCATAGCATGGGTTATAGAAGCACAATATTAACCACTTAAGTCCCGGACCTTTAGGCAGCTAAATGCCCAGGCCAGGTTTTGCAATTCGGCACTGCGTCGCTTTAACAGACAATTGCGCGGTCGTGCGACGTGGCTCCCAAACAAAATTGGCGTCCTTTTTTCCCCACAAATAGAGCTTTCTTTTGGTGGTATTTGATCACCTCTGCGGTTTTTATTTTTTGCGCTATAAACAAAAATAGAGCGACAAATTCTAAAAAAAATCAATAATTTTTTACTTTTTGCTATAATAAATATCCCCCAAAAACATAAAAAAAAATGTTTTCCTCAGTTTAGGCCGATACGTATTCTTCTACCTATTTTTGGTAAAAAAAAAAATCACAATAGGCGTTTATCGATTGGTTTGCGCAAAATTTATAGCGTTTACAAAATAGGGGATAGTTTTATTGCATTTTTATTAATTATTTTTTTTTTACTACTAATGCCGGCGATCAGCAATTTTTTTCATGACTGCGACATTATGGCGGACACTTCGGACAATTTTGACACATTTTTGGGACCATTGTCATTTTCACAGCAAAAAATGCATTTAAATTGCATTGTTTATTGTGAAAATTACAGTTGCAGTTTGGGAGTTAACCACAGGGGGCGCTATAGGAGTTAGGGTTCACTTAGTGTGTGTTTACAACTGTAGGGGGGTGTGGCTGTAGGAATGACGTCATCGATCGAGTCTCCCTATAAAAGGGATCACTCAATCGATGCAGCGCCATAGTAAAGCACGGGGGAAGCCGTGTTTACATACGGCTCTCCCCGTTCTTCAGCTCCGGGAGCGATCGCGACGGAGCGGCTATAAACGAATAGCCGTGCCGTCGTCCCGGATCGCTCCCCGCGGGAATCCGACCGCCGCATGTAGTGGGGGGGGGTCCCGATCGGACCCCCCACCCGCTAGAAGGCAAGGACGTACATGTACGCCCATATGCCTGTACGTGCCATTCTGTGGACGTACATATACATGTGGCGGTCGGGAAGTGGTTAAAAAACATTAGGTTTGAGACATAAAACCTGTCCTGTGAGAAAAAAGGGGACGGCCACTACTGATCTCCTTCCGACCATTATAACTGCATTATTTACTCAGGTCAGTGACTCAGGACTCATTGAAACAATTAGAAAAGGATGGCAGCCAGACATAGAAGTCGAACTACAGGCAGAATGTTTTTTTTTCAATTTGGATGAGAGGGTTATAACACCTGACCGTTTTCTTTGGCCATCTGTGTCCCATAGGGGACATTTCCCTTCACTTCCTGTCCCATAGCCAAAACAGGAAGTGAGAGGAAATCCCTGCAAATTAAGGGAATCTCTTGGTGCCCCATTGGAAGATTTCCCCTCTATTCCTTCTCTGGGGTAGACTCAAAATGTGGGGTCTTCCTTTACTTGTTAATGGTAAACAGAAGGGGAATCTCCCTAAGGGGGGCAGAGGAAGAAATAAAAACCTCATAAGCGTTATCATCCCTCTTCATTATATCTGAAAGTTATACTTTAACCACTTGCCCTCCAGATAATTTACCCCCCCCCCTCACCTTCATGACCAGGCCATTTTTTGCGTTCCTTTCAGTGCCGGTTCACATAGTGAGCTGTGCGAGATTGCATGAGATTCGCACCGCACTGCAAATCACACTCGATGTCTGTGCGATGTTATTTCAGCTATACAGGTAGTATGGCTGAATTCCCATCGCATTCGGACCAAACTCGCACTGGACCCTTTTTATGGTTCGCACCAATGTGAACACCCATGTTATCCAATTCCTGTCTGAACTGTTAGTTCGCACTGCGATGTGCAAACATTGTATTGACACTCCCAGCAGTTCACTTATATTAGTGTGAACTGCCTTGCGAGTCAGGTGCGATGCGGGAACCCGCCGTGGATTCTCAGCGTTCCCGTATTGCACCAATGTGAACTGAGCCTAACTGACCATTGCGCGGTTGTGCGACCCTGTACCCAAATAAAATTGATGTACTTTTTCCCACAAATAGAGCTCACATTAGGTGGTATTTGATCGCCTCTGCGGTTTTTATTTTTTGCGCTATAAACAAAAAAAGACAGACAATTTTGAAAAACTGAAGTATTTCTTCATCGGTTTAGATCAATATGTATTCTGCTACATATTTTTGGTAAAAAAAAAAATCCCAAAAAGTGTACCAGTAAAACCTTGGATTGTGAGCATAATAATTTGTTCCAGAAACATGCTTGTAATCCAAAGTACTTGTTAATCAAAGCGAATTTCCACATAAGAAATAATGGAAACTCAGATGATTCGTTCCACAACCATTTGTTCAAAATCCTTCAGTTTATAGTCTATATATAAAAAGATTATAGCAATGTGATAGGTTGTGTAACCATAACATGTCCATCCACAAATGGAAGCCTCCACAAGGGGATTAGAAGAAAAATCCAGTAGGAGCTCCAGAGTATAAAAGAGAAGAGAGGCACCTCTAATGCCCTGTACACACAACCCGAAAGATCGCCAGACTTTTTTCCTTTACTAGTCACAAGTAGAAATTGAATAGGTTACTAAAGTCACAAAAATTCTCGTATGACAGAAAAAAAAAAAAAATTCGGGAAGTGATGTCATGTGTTGTATTTTCGGATGACAACTGTACTGACTAAACGGAAATCGTACGATCTGGTACTGTACGAGGAAAATTTTCATGCATGTCCGATAAAATAATATCGGATAAACTGTCATGATCGGCTCACGGAAGCCCCGTACTAACGATCCGATTATCGTACGATTCTTCCTCGGACGTCATTTTTCGTACAATATTCGGATCGTGTGTACGGGCCATTAGTGTAGCAATGTGTTTCTAAATGTTGTCCCTTCATTAAATGTAATCACATTGCTACACTTAGAGGCGCCTCTCTTCTCTTTTATACTCCGTTGTGACATGACGCTACTCTTATATCAAGACATTGCTTATATATCAAGTCAAACTTTATTACAAAATTTTGCTTGTCTTGCAAAACGCTCTCAAACCAATGTTTTACTAGTCATCTGTCTACAAAAGTATGGGATATTTTTTTATTTATTTTTTCAAAGTAAAAACAGTGTGTTGGCACTGAAAACTAAGGCCCGGATTCTCGTACGAGTTACGCCGGCGTATCTCCAGATACGCCGTCGTAACTCTGAGTTCTAGCAGTCGTATCTTGGCGCCTGATTCAAAGAATCAGATACGCCAAAATTTCACTAAGATACGACCAGCGTAAGTCTCTTACGCCGTCGTATCTTAACTGCATATTTACGCTGGCGTGTAGGCTGATTTACGCCTAGAAATATGTAAATCAGCTAGATACGCCAATTCACGAACGTACACCCGGCCGACGCAGTACAGATACGCCGTTTACGTTAGGCTTTCCCGGCGTAAAGTTACCCCTGCTATATGAGGCGTACCAATGTTAAGTATGGACGTCGTTCCCGCGACGAATTTTGAAAATTTTACGCCGTTTGCGTAAGTCGTTCGCGAATAGGGCTGGACGTCATTTACATTAACGTCAAAAGCATTTGCTTCTTGCGGGCTAATTTGGAGCATGCGCACTGGGATACTTTCACGGACGGAGCAGGCGCCATTCGTAAAAAGCGTCATTTACGTGAGGTCACATTAAATTTACATAACACACGCCCACATCTACCACATTTCAATTAGGCAGGCTTACGCCGGCCTATTTACGCTACACCGCAACTTTGGTTTGAGAATACGGCACTTGCCTGTCAAAGTTGCGGAGGCGTAACGTAAATAGGATACGTTACGCCCGCACAAACATACGCGCTTCTACGTGAATCCGGGCCTAACAGATCTGCAAACTTGGATGTCTCCTATTAAAGGTAACTGTCCTCACGTGAGCCTGCGCTTTGTCCATTGCAGGCAAGAGCAACACATCCACATGAATATAAAACATTTGGTTACAGAAAAAAATGCAGCAAATAGTATTTCCGATGTAGGTTAGCATTTCCGATGTAGGTTAGCATTTCCGATGCAGGTTAGCATTTCCGATGCAGGTTAGCATTTCCGATGCAGGTTAGCATTTCCGATGCAGGTTTACCTAGAGAGCCACAGCTACCCACCTAGAGTAATGCTAAAGTACTCCAGAGGAACAGTATATGAGAATATTGAACCAGTAGACCCTTCACCTTTCCTGGGTGACATATGTACAGGATACAAGGTCACACCAAGTAAATATGTGTAAATATGTGTGACGATGTTACACTGTTACCAATCACAGGTGAAGGGAATATAGACTGGGGGGGGGGGGGGGGGGGATAAGAAGCTAACTGGTACAATTTCCTATTGGGCAGAAGCCTGGGGTGTGTTACTGGTCACCGGAGAGGACTTGTAAACACATTCATACAGGTTTACCCAGGATCTTGCTGGTAGTGTAGCAGTGGTGCAATGTACAATTTACACTGAATTCATGGTAAACAGAAGCAGAAATGTTTATACAGTAAAACCTTGGTTTGAGAGCGTTTTGCAAGACAAGCAAAATGTTTTAATAAATTCTGCCTTGATATACAAGCGATGTCTTGATATAAGAGTAGCGTCATGTCACAACTGAATATAAAAGAGAAGAGAGGAGCCTCTAAGTGTAGCAATGTGGTTACATTTAATGAAGGTACAACATTACACTTAGAGCCGGATAAGCCAGAACAACATCTACTACATTCATAATATTTTTTAGGCACAACATAAGGATGTAAAAATAATGTGTTACTACACATTGTATTTTTTTTCCTTTTGCTGTGCATGACTGCTATTTACTACTTACAGCAGCCATTGTGTTCTGTACATATATGAGGTCATCTGCGTACACATTACCTATGGCAGGGGTAGGCAACCTTGGAGAGGTGGACAACCTCTGAACAACATGGAAGAGATCAAAAATCACCGGGGTGCAGTGTTTTTTTTTGTCTGCACAGGGATGAACATGTGTTCCGTACATCCCTGTGCAGGAAGTCCCATTCACGTCAATTGGGATGCAGCGGCTGCATGGACACAGTCACTGTTTCCATGTGGGTGCACAGCCCTGAATATAGGCATTGTGAGTTCAGGGACATGTACCCTCATCCACATGGATGCTTTTTTACAATGCGTTTTTTTTTGGGGGGGGGGGGGGGATTGCCCCCTCATCCCTTTAAACCTAAACACATATCAATTACACAGGTTCTGAGGCTAAATTAATGCATATAAGGCACCAAGTAAGTTTAATTATCATCTTAAAGCGGAGTTCCACCCAAAAGTGGAACTTCCGCTTAATCCACTCCTCGCCCCCTTACATGCCACATTTGGCATGTCTTTTTTGGGGGGGGGGGGAGTGGGGGCTTCAGGAGGAGTGGGACTTCCTGTCCCACTTTCCTTCTTCCGCCGAGGGGCTGCTAAGGCGATACGTCATATCGACTTTTAGCAGCCCCTCCCTGTAGGCGATCGCCTGGGACCTGTCACGTGTCCTGTCCAATCGGATGGCGCAATGCCACTCGCGCATGCGCAGTGGGTGCCCGGCCGTGAAGCCGGAAGCCGTCACGGCCGGGTGCCCACACTTAGAATAAAGACGCCGGCCGGCGCGTCGCTGGAACGTGGAGCAGGTGAGTGCATGTTTATTAAAAGCCAGCAGCTACACTTTTTGTAGCTGCTGACTTTTAATAAACATTAAAAATGACTGGAACACCCCTTTAATCAGTCACAGAACCTGTATACTTAATATGTGTTTGGTTTTAAAAGGATGCGGTGGCAACTTGGGGCGGGGTGTGGGGGGGGCTTTGGTGAAACAGGAGTGGTCCAAACAGCCGCTTGTTGTCTCTTTTTTGAGCAGAAGCTGCAGCCAGCAAGAGGGAAAGGAGAGAAGAGGAAGCCGGTGATCCAGATTAGCAAACCCGTCAGATAATGTAACAAAGGTGACGTTGCTTCACCCGCGCATGCGCTCCACCGCTACCAAGTTTGCTAATCTGACAGAACACCTGCAGTCAGAAGAAGGCAGCGGACATCTTACTACACCCAGCTACGTCTTAAATGTCAGCGTAATTTTAGCAATAAAGTGAGCGTATATAAACATAGTATGTTGACATCTGTGATGCTGTTTGCCAGTGGTAGAGGAAAGAAGGAAAAGCCAGCAGCTGCAGGGAAACCATCGGGGTAGCAGGGGGGTGGGCAGTGATGGCACACTGGATGATAACCCCTGGTGCCCACCTGCCAGAGCACAGCAAAAACACAAGGCGGGTAAACGGTCAGACCGCCTCAGACACTAGTCCAAAGTCGCCTGAACTATCTTGCTGAAAAGCTCTCAAATAGCTAGATTCACATAGAGTTAGGCCGGCGTATCAGTAGATACGCCGACCTAACTCGGAATCTGCGCCGACCTAAGTTTAAGTGTATTCTCAAACTGAGATACACTTAAACCTATCTAAGATACGACGGCTTGCGCCGTCCTATCTTAGGGTGCAACATTTAGGCTGGCCGCTAGGTGGCGCTTCCATTGCGTTCGGCGTAGAATATGTTAATTTACTAGATACGCCGATTCACGAACGTACGTCCGCCCGTCGCAGTAAAGATACGCCGTTTACGTAAGGCATTTTCAGGCGTAAAGTTATTCCATCAAATAGCTGGACTAGTAATGTTAAGTATGGCCGTCGTTCCCACGTCGAAATTTGAAAATTTTACGTCGTTTGCGTAAGTCGTCCGTGAATAGGGCTGGACGGAATTTACGTCCACGTTGAAACCAATACGTCCTTGCGGCGTACTTTGCCGCAATGCACACTGGGATATGTACACGGACGGCGCATGCGCCGTTCTTAAAAAACGTAGATCACGTCGGGTCACAGTTAATCTACATAAAACACGCCCCCCACATCCTCATTTAAATTTGGCGCGCTTACGCCGGCCTATTCACGCTACGCCGCCGTAACTTAGCAGGCAAGTACTTTGTGAATACAGTACTTGCCTAGCTAACTTACGGCGGCGTAGTGTAAATACGATACGCTACGCCGCCGCAAAGATGCGGCGGTCTATTTGAATCCACCTAAAAGACAACTACTAATTCTAGGTAGAGACGCCTCCCACCCACCGCCTGTGATTGCAGCTTTGACAGTTTCCCAGCAGGATAGTTCAGGTGGTTTTGGACTCGAGTTTGACGCTGCCCAAGCTCATCCCTGAGGTCTACTGGTCACCTGCCCATAGTCGACCTGTAGATCACAATCGGAGGGTTGCCGACCCCAGGCCTATGACAACAAATAACATTTTAAAAAGTAGGAGGGGCCAGAATGACACAGCAAAAAGGCAGAAACGTGACAAGTGAGGGTAGAATGTAAACATAAATGAGAACATAAACACTGCTTGTCAAACATGTCACAGGTAGAAAATGTGTAAAGGGGGGGGGGGCTGGGCTTTATGGCGCTCATCTGTCACGCGTCTTAAACTGAACCTGTCAAATCCTACAAAGCATGAAATCTTAGACTGTAAACGCAGATTTCATAGTCACTGTGTTCACCATCCAAAAATAATCATTTACTGAATACAGAACCTTGAAGTGGAACTCCAAGGGAAAGGAAAGAAAACTTTTGCGGCATACAAAGAAGTTCTCACTACTGCTGATTATTCTAGGTCCAGGTCACTGCTGATTAAGGTAGAAATCGTAGCTTTATTCATGACGGAAATGACCGCTGGCACTAAACTTCTCATAACCACAGTGTCCAGACCTGATGGGGAACCTTTGTGCTTGTGATGGGTGCAGTAACCAAGGAGGGAGTGCCCGGTATGGATATGCCAACCTCAGTGTGGGCACTGACAGATTCATATACATAGAACCAACACTGTGTGTGCAGCACTCTGACAGAATTCTAAACCAACACCCCTTAGTGTAGTCGGCTCCCGGGGACTGCGGTGCCAGGCTGTGCTGTCTGGCAGGGGTATCTGGGTCACAAGACAGAAAAAAAAAAAAAACAATAACCCAATTCACATTCATGTACTTACCTTTGTACTCAGCCGTCTGCCTGGAGGTCAGCTTTGAAGATATCTCCATCTATAGGAAATGCTGCTAGTCACAGGGAGAGCCATCCAGGTCGTCCATCTATAGGAATATGGACACTAAACTCCTCCATAGAAAGTTTATCAATGCTCTGAGAGGAAGCAGTGCATAGAAGGCAGCTGTACACCCCCAGACATGTACAGAACACACAGGAGCTCATACACAGCCCACCATGTGCTGGGAAGAGCAGTCACTGCTTTCATACTCCGTAGTACATACTGCCTCTTCTGCTCTATACAAGTAAGAACACAATAAACACACACGTCGCCTATTTCATTTTCATGCTTGATACACTTCGCTGCTTCTTCCTCCACAGTAGCCAAGCCTCGGTGTGGAGAGTAGAACCAAGCCTCGGTCTGAGTGAAGAACGTCAAGCCTCGGTGTGGAGAGTAGAACCAAGCCTCGGTCTGAGTGAACTAGCACGTCAAGCCTCGGTGTGGAGAATAGAATCAAGCCTCGGTCTGAGTGGATAAAGGCAAGCCTTGGTCTGAGTGGATAAAGGCAAGCCTCTGTCTGAGTAAAGAAAGCCAAGCCTCGGTCTGAGTGAATAAAGGCAAACCTCTGTCTGAGTAAAGAAAGCCAAGCCTCGGTCTGAGTGAATAAAGGCAAACCTCTGTCTGAGTAAAGAAAGCCAAGCCTCGGTCTGAGTGAAGAAATCCAAGCTTCGTTCTGAATAGAGAAAGTCAAACCTTGTTCTGAGAAGAAGAAATAAAGTTTTATTACTTGCTCCACAGTAAAATCTAAGGAATCACTTGTATAGTAACCTCTTAGAGAGGAACTGCAGTCTGCTCACATAATTTGTAATAAAAACATCTTTGCCATTCTGAAGCTTCCCATATTATTTTATATATACACTGTGATTCTGTACTTGCCAAATATGCTGCAGAAATCTCCCGCCACTGAGTCTGGCTGCAATCATATTAAGCCTCCTGCATAGTCCTCTACAGGATAGGTCCTCCCCTGGCTTCCTTCATCAAGCGGCTTCCTCCCTCCAGGACAGACAGCCCAGGATCACCTTGAAAGCGCAGGTCCCAGTCTGATTACTGGGCCTACTTAGACAGATCACAACGCGGGACCAATGTGGTCCCGGAGCCAGGATTTCAGGAACACGCAACCCCCGGCCAGGTGGGCCACGAGGTGGTGGGACGACAGACCGATGACCCCGGTCCAATGGCGTCTGTTCCTTAAGTACCCCTCCCCAGCATGCACAGCGGGACCATCACCCCCACTGATTGGCTGCCGAGGGGGAACCCCCAATACACCCTGACTCTGCTGCTGCCACCCTTGGCCTGGGGTGGTAATGACACCCCCAGGCGAACATTGGTGGTCACTCCCATCACAGCTATGGCTGAAACAGAGGCAAAATTTAGTCAAATTTACACATGCCCGAGTTAATTAACACTCAGACCCCCTATAAATTTAAAGCAGCGCCTGCCCAACAGGAGCAGTCCGCTACACAAGTTAAAATTAATATTTTTGCTAGAAAATTACTTAGAACCCCCAAACATTATGGCCCGGATTCACAAAGCACTTACGCCGACGTATCTCAAGATACGCCGCGTAAGTATAACTATGCGCCGTCGTATCTATGAGCCGTGCCCACAATAGGCTTCCTATGACCGACGTAACTTGCCTACGCCATCGTATCATGGGCGCATATTTACGCTGGGCGCATTTGCCGCTCCCATAGATTTTTTATGCACATATGCAAATTAGGGAGATACGCCGATTCACGAACGTACTTGCGCCTGGCGCATAATATACGCGGTTTGCGTAAGTCGTACGTCCAGCGTAAAGTTATTCCCCATATAGGAGGCGCAACCCATGCAAAGGTATGGACCAGGGAACACAGCCGTCGTATTTTACGTCGTTTACGTAGTATGTGAATATGACTAGGCGTAGGTTACGTTCACGTCGTAGGCAGTGATTCGACGTATCTTAGGCAGTTGTTTCGACGTGATTCTGAGCATGCGCACTGGGATGCGTCCACGGGACAGCGCATGTGCCGTTAATTTTAAGTACTTCTATGACGCTTGGCCCATCATTTGCATGGGGTCACGCCTCATTAGCATGGCTTACGCCCACTTCCACCTACGCCGGCTTACGCCGAGGAAACCCAGCGTATCTTTAAAGGGGTGGTTCACCCTAAAAACTACTTTTTTTTATTACATTGGCCCCCCACATTACAATACGATTAAGGCTATTATTATTTTTTTGATGCTGTACATACCTTTGTACAGCATATTCACCCGTGGCTTCCGGCTTGCGAGTCCCGCGGGAGTGGGCGTTCCTAACATGTCTGTGATTGACGTTTTGACCAAAAACTAGCTCCCCCCGTCGCGTAAGCCGCGTCACGATTGGCGAAAGGAGCCGAATGGCGATGCGCATGCGCAGTATAGCGCCGACTCGCCGTTCCGCTCCTTTCGCCAACCGTAACGCGGCTTACGCGACGGGGGTAGCTCGTTTTTGGTCAAAACGTCAATCACAGACATGTTAGGAACGCCCACTCCCGCGGGACTCCCAAGCCGGAAGCCACGGGTGAATATGCTGTACAAAGGTATGTACAGCATCAAAAAAATAATAATAGCCTTAATCGTATTGTAATGTGGGGGGCCAGTGTAATAAAAAAATGTAGTTTTTATGGTGAACCACCCCTTTAAGAGCGAGTGGGAGCAAGTGCTTTGTGAATCCAGTGCTTGCCTTTCTGCGCTGCGTCGGCGTAGCGTATATTAGATATGCTACGCCGGCATAAATATGCGCCGATGTATGTGAATCCGGGCCTATATATATATTTTTTAGCAGAGACCCTAGAGAATAAATGAACATCATTGCAATATTTTATGTGACACCGTATTTGCACAGCAATTTTTGGGAACAAATACAATTTTTTAATAAAAATAAAAAAATAAATAAGAAAACAGTAAAGTTAGCCCAATTTTTTTGCATAATGTAAAAGGTGATGTTGCGCTGAGTAAATAGATACCAAACATGTCAGGCTTTAAAATTGCGTGCGCTTGTGGATTGGCAACAAACTACGGTACATAAAAATCTCCATAGTTGACGCTTTACATTTTTTACAGGTTACCTGTTTAGAATCACAGAGGAGTTCTAGTGCTAGAATGATTGCTCTCACATTTACACTTAAAAGCAAAAAAAAAGCTGATTTGCCTGAGATTAAAAAAATCATCCCTTTAAGTCCAGAATGCGGAAGTGATGTCGGGCATCGATCCGTTCCTCCAAGGCCATAGAGCCGAGTGGGGGCCATCTTGCCCTCACTCGGCTTCCTGCCCAGCCACACAGAGGACCAAAAGCTCCAATAAGACCGGAGACAACTGGGAAGCGGCGGAAGGGGGCACCTCTCCAGCTGCCTCTAAAAGTGATCCTGTGGCGAATCCGCTGCCGGGACCACTTTTATCAGAAAGAGGATCGCTAGCTGCTGCCATAAACGCGGTATATAACGTCAAACTAATGACATATATATAAACAATGGGCGGTCCAGAAGTAGTTAAAACTGTCAATAAAGCTGGTCATACATTATACCATTCAATATCTTTTAGATTTACGTTCAACTATGTAGTGCAAGGGCCTGCCTGATTGCATACAAATTTAAAGTATTTAGGTTTGACCTCATATTACAGTATAAACCCCTGCCCAAAACACTGTAAAAATACAGTTTCTTTTTTTTTCCTCCGCACTCCGATGTGAATGGCCTAGGAGGGCATGTAGTAGTTAAGGCAGTTCTGCCCTGTGTAAGTAAGCTGTGCAAAGGAAGGGATCTGTAGGGATCTGCTTCCCTCTACTGTTTATATTTGTAATTAACTGTTCCTTGCTATTTACCACAGAATTAGTTGGTGAACCGATGAAAACGGTCCGTCGGACCATTTATCGAATGGACCGGCCGTGTGTACGCGGCCTTAGAATCAACTTCAGACCCTTTTTCCTGCTTAAGGCCCCTTTCACACTGTGCAAGGGAGGTGCGTTCATGGGCGTCCGCTCCATAGTGCAAGGGGGGTCGTTTGCCCCCCCCTGGAAACACCAGGGAGAGCCAGGAGCAGGGCTGAACTGGCCCTGGGGCCAATTTAAGCAGTGACTGCAGCGCTCCCCTCCCCTCTAGTTGTCCCTTATTTGGAGTGCCTGTCCCTCTTCTGGAATCAAATCCATTTGTCCCTCATTCCAAAAGGTTTCTCTTTTAGACCTGAAATAAATATACTGTCAATATAGTGTAGTGTTTCAGTCAAGAGAAAGGGGTGATGTGTAATGTAAAGGGGTCCAGTGATGCAGGGTGCTGTGTAATGTAAAGGGGTCCAGTGGTGCGGGGTGCTGCGTAATGTAAAGGGGGCCAGTGATGCAGGGTGCTGTGTAATGTAAAGGGGGCCAGTGATGCAGGGTGCTGTGTAATGTAAAGGGGTCCAGAGCTGTGAGGTGATGTGTAATGTAAAGGGGTCCAGAGGTGCAGTTGTGGAGAGGGGGGTACACAGTAGTGACAAAGAGATATTGAAAGATGCAGGGGGCACAGCAGGGTGTTTTTACATTTTAACGTGGGGGCGCTTTTAACCCCCGCTAGCTGTCAAAGAAAGGCTAAAATGTGACTGTGTATCGCCGCTGCCAAAGCGCCCCCCTCTGAAAAAATTTCAGCGGATGCCCATGGGTGCGGTGGCGGTATAGCGGCGTGATTTTCTAGAGCCGCTATACCGTCGTATTGACCGCAATATTCGGTCGCTAGCGGTGCGGTTTTAACCCCCACTAGCGCCCGAAAAAGGGTTAAAACCGCCCGCGATACGTCTCTGCAAAGGTATTACCGCGGTTTCCCATTGATTTCAATGGGAAGGAGCGGTATAGGAGTGGTAAACACCTGAAAAATATATATATATGGACCTAACAGTATGTACCATTATTAATGTTTTCTTTTATAAATCTTGTATTATTTCCATACTGGTGTGCATCTGTATACTTATGATTAATGTTATATGCTGGTTGCGGTAGTTCCTCTGCTCCCAATTACTTTGATTAGATTAATGGTTATTTTCCTAGAAAGGACAAGTGCCTGTTTTTACAGTCCACCCCAACCGTAAATGTAAAATAGCCCTTACAGCAAAAGAGTGAGGGCTACTAATGAGCGTGAAGGCAGCAAGTTAGCCTGGGGAAGTACATTTTGCTGCGGTGGGGAAAAGCTATCGGGAGGCACATTCACTTTGGCACCCTAAATAAACAAAGTGACAGTCTTTTAAAAAAAAATCTGCAAACGCTCTAAGGGCTTGTATAAGGTCGCCACCTAGCAGCTACAAATGGAACTTGTTTACATTCTTATTAATAGGAAAGAGCGCATAACTTATGTAATCTAATGTCAAGTAATGTTAAGAGGGTACTATGAGAGGAAATAAATATCTGCAAGTGTTACACTTACAAACCACTTGACATACATGCATATAGCAGGAAAATATTTACATTCTCTGACGATATGTCCAACCTTTACGTTTTATTTCTTTTACTCTTTACATTTCATTAATTTTTTATTTACACATACGTACATTAACAGAAACACCAAAAATCTGTTTCTGGCACAAAGTCTTGGTGCAAAAGGATCCTAGTACACAAGTGTTATATCTCTAGACGGATAGTTTTAGGGGGGATTTTAGAGGCTAAGCGTATTTGTAGTCCATTGAGCACTACAAGCTATGGGACCTGTAGTTAGTTTATTCACATATCTCTATCTATGAATGTACTGGAGAAAGGCTTTGTACTGGTGGGCAGGGATAGAGGTCTTTACACTGCGCCCATGAATGCAGCCTTACTGCCCGGGAATGCAACCCCACTGTTCCCATTAATGCAGCTCACTCTGCCCATGAATGCAGCTCACTGTGCCCATGATTGTAGCCTCACTGTGCCCATGATTGTAGCCTCACTGTGCCCATGATTGTAGCCTCATTGTGCCCATAAATGCAGCCTCACTGCCCATCAATGCAGCTTACTGTGCCCATCATCAATACAGACTCCTTGGATGATGGCTCACCAGGGGCGGACTGACCATTGAGGCACTGCCCGAGGGCCCCATGTCACTAGGGGGCCCCATCAGGGTTGCCAGGCTCAGTAAAACCAGGGACAGTATGTAAAAATATATGTTTATTTTACATCTGTCCCTGATATGTCTGAAACCAACATGCTTCTGATGTGAAAATGCCAAGATTTTAGCTGCCCCGCCTCTGCACTGCCTCCTGGCGTAGTGGCCATCTGTAAGCCCAGGGGCCCCATAGTCTTCTATTGCCCGGGGGCCCCATCAGTTGTCAGTCCTCCCCTGTGGCTCACACGCACACAGTGGGCATCCCCCGCTGTGTGTCACGGACCGGTTTGTGTGATAGGCGGAAAGCTGATTCATTCAGCGTCCCATCTACTATCACACGAGCCGGTCTAGGGGAGTGGGACCTTGTTACAGCACCGCCGAACACAGACCCAGCTCTGTGATACACAAGAGCAGGAGTAGAGAGGGACGGAGGGGGGCGCTGAAGCCTCAGCTCAAATCGCCCCCAGGGCAGTCTGGCCCTGTCACTCTGTGTCCTCCGGCTGACAGTTTCCTGGCTGATCGCTCCTGGCAGAAGCGGTGCAGGCTTTTTTATAGGACAACAGAGCAGCAGGGGGACAGGGAACCCCCCAGGGCCACTCTGATGTCCACACCGCTTCTGCCAGAAGGGATCAGCCAGGAAACTGTCAGCCTGGTCTGCCCCGGCTCCTTATTCGCCCTGCACTAAATTCCGCTCGCAAAATGTGAGCAGGCGAGTGGAATTTTTGAGGGCTGGCTTAATTATTACTCTGTCTAGCAGACTGTGTTAAAATTTACCAGATGTGTGTTCATTTATGTCCTAACTAAATGTGTGTGTGCAAATTTTCTGGTAACAACCCGCAGCCAGATCAAAGGTATTTATACTTGCTTGTAGTGATTTTTATTCAACTAGGTGTGTCAAAGTGTAACGGCTCTGGTGAAACGGGAGTGAACCACAACTGCGGTTAGCAAGGATTTCAATGCACTTCCTTATGTGAGAATTCAGTATTGGTCCCCAGGCGTCACTCCACACAAACAGGAGTTTGGGGGTTCTCTACATCATCTCTCTCTCACATAAAGAAAGGCGATGAGCTACTAAGGATGGACGCATTACAACATGCGACCAGAGCTTAGCGTTTAAAATTATATGATTTACTAAGAGATTCCTAATGCACAGCTGTATGCAAGCGATTAACAGTTAAACATACAGTAGTGTATTAGTGCACTGAGGGTGCAGGTATGAAAAAAGCTACAACCCTTAGCATAGAAAAGTTTAGAGCGAACATGTTCAGTAACTTAGGGCATGGCCCATTAACAAGTAAGAACTTATGTCAAGCACGTAGTAAATAGGAGTTGTTAAGACAACTAAAGTTGCATATGAGAGGCAATATAGCTCGGGTAATTTGCAGTATTTGCGCAGCAAACAGCCAAAACACAACAGACAGTCCCAAGTAGTATCTTAGTATGCAATAAGCCCGAGTTAAGTACAATAATTGTTTAAGAGCAAATATATGTAGCAGGTCTTCCTGTAGAACTACAAGTGAAACAATGTTTACTTATCCGTTTGCCGGGCTTTCAGGCCATGGGATCCTGTAGTGTAGGGTGTGAGCAGCAAGGCTGGAATTCCGTAGTATAGAGCAGGATCCAGGATGACTTGGTCTGCAGCTTGGGGATGGCTGGTACCTGTAGTCCTACAGCAGCCTAAATAGTGGGATGCCTCCAGGTCCAGGGAAGGATGGTAGCCTAGCCGGCTACGGCCGACAATAATAGAACAATGTTTCTATTGCCTCTGAATGCCTTTATAGGCAAGAGGCAGGTGCAGTGCATAAGCACTAATTCAAGAAAACCGCCAGTTCGCGGCGCACTTCCGTGTTCCAAGCTGGAACGCACCACAGCACCGGGCGATGACGTCATCGCACGAGCGCCATATGCGTTCCAGCACAGAATGCATTACGGCGCTAAAAGTGCCTGCTATTACAGAAAACAGGCGGCGCGACTGCGCCTGTTACACAAAGAGGCTGAGGTTGTTCATGGAGTTCGAGGTGCAGAATAGAGAGCCTAAAATGACTAAGGCCCCGTACACACGACCGAACATGTCTGCTGAAACTGGTCCGCGGACCAGTTTCAGCAGACATGTTTGGTCGTGTGTACGGCGACCGGACAGGTTTCCAGCGGACATTTGTCCAGCCGACCGTTTTCCAGCAGACAAATGTTTCTTAGCATGCTAAGAAACATGTCCGCTGGAAGCCTGTCCGTCGGACATGTTCGGTCGTCTGTACAGACTCACCGTACATGTCCGCTCGGCCGCCATCCCTCGCATGCATCGAAGTGATTCGACGCATGCGTGGAAGCATTGACCTTCCAGGGCCGCGCACGTCGCCGCAACGGCGTGGCCACGTTACCGCGCATCGTGTACGCGCGGATTTCTGTCTGATGGTGTGTACAACCATCAGACAGAAATCTCCGGGCGGACATGTCCGCTGAAAACGGTCCGGCGGACCGATTTCAGCGGACAGTCTGTCCGTGTGTACGAGGCCTTAGCGGTTCCTTCAGGGGTAGCACTACACTAGGCAGACCAGATTTCCCCTGACCATTTCCAGGGACAGTCCCTGTTTCAGGATATCCCTGGAGTTAAAGTGTCCCCTACACTCTGTGCATTACTTACCATTGACTTTTGTATGTTACCTACTCCTGACCCGGCATGCTGTACATTACACATTTGTGACCTATGCACAACGTGGGGTACTTACTCCTGACCCCTATTTGCTCTAACCTATTTGCTCTGCGGGATACTTATTCCTGATCTCTGCTTGCTTCCTTTTGACCCCTGCTGCTATTAGATCTACCCCTACTTTGCCCCTGCCCTACTCCGTTAAAAGTGGGCATGGTCAGTAGAGTGTTCCTGGATTTAATTTTGAAAACCTGGTCACCTTAATCTGTACGGGAATGGAACAAGGGGGGCCTGTACTGGAAGAGTTTCTGTACTGGTGGTGAGGGAGGTGGTCTGTACTGAGTGGAGGGGGGTCTGTACTGGGGAGGAGGGAGGGGGTCTGTACTGAGTGGAAGGGGGGCGGTCTGTACTGGGGAGGAGGGAGGGGGTCTCTACTGAGTGGACGGGGGGGGGGGGGTTGTACTGGTGGGGAAGTGAGGCTGTAGAAGGAGATCCTTACTATTTCCATTACTAAGTCATGTGGGTGCTGTGTGAGCTGTATTATACTTTAGTAGCATCAGCTACACACAATATGCAATGCTGTGTTCCACAGCAGTGTGGGCAACTTCCTGTCTACTGGAACTAAACTGCCTCAATGCTAATCCACTATTCAGGAAAAGCCTTGCATTTTCTGAATGAATACAAGGCTTTCCCTGACTGGTTGAGGCGGAAAGGCGAGCAGATGATGTCATTATCAAAGCTGCTGCAGTAATATCTTTAAATCACGCCCATATGTTCATGCTCAATTTTCACTAACCACACCCACTTTTTGCCAGAGTGCACTACACGTGCCAAATTTTACCCCTTTAAAATTGTCTCTCAAAAGTTGGAAGGTATAATTTTATAATACCTGGTTTTACATGCCCAAATTATTTTATTAAAAGAGCTTGAAAAAAAAAAGCGTGATCACGTACTAAGCAGTGTGTATCTTTAACGCACCAGACTTGTCACCTGTCATATGCAATCACAGTATTGCTGTCACACAGAGTGTCATCTAGTTATTCCCTGCATGTAATAATATGGCAGGGGAAGAAGAGACAGCACTGCCTAAGGAAGAAGAGTCTCAAGCAGATGTGTGTCCTACAATCGCAGAGCTGCAGAGACTCTTGGATAGTAAACATCCTTTTCCTCATCACGTGGATGAAGTGTGGCCCAACTTATACTTGGCAGATCTGTGAGTATTGTGCCATTTTTTAGCTTTCAGCAATGCCGCACTTTGAGTGACAATTGTGTGGTCATGACAAAAAGAGAAAATACCGCGCTTACACACTTAGAATAACTAACTTAGCTGCAACACGGCAGTGTCATACAAACACAAATCACGTAAGGAACAGAAAAAATGTTGCGCTATTAATAAAAACTAAGCTAAACAAACAGTTGATAACAAAAAATAATGGAAATAATATAAATATGCAAAAACCCCTAATTTAAAGAGGAATAAAACAAATAACTGGCAAAAGAGTCTTTGTGACACAAAGACTCTTTTGCCAATTGTGTGGTCATGCAACACTGTACCCCAAATATTTTTTTATCTTTTTCTTCACACAAATAGAGCTTTCTTTTGGTGGTATTTAATCACTACTGAGATTTTTTTTTTTTTTTTTTTTAAAAGCCGTACATTTTGAAAATAAAAAAAGGTTTTCTGATTTTCTGTCAGTACATTTTGTAAATAAGTATTTTTTCTCCATCGTTGATGAGGCTGATGGGCACTGATGGGGCACTGATAGGTTGCACTGATGGGCACTGATCAAAATGTTTTCCCTAAATAGCTTGCTTTACCTTAGTGCAGTCCTCCTTCACTCACCTCATCATTCAATTTTGCTTTCAAATGTCCTTATTTCTCCCGGGTGATATCTGACCCTGGAGGACGCCGACCTGAACCGTTCAAGTTTGTTTATTGCTGGGCCTGCCCTGAGAATGTGCCTTAAAATGTTTGTTTTAGCCACTCGAGCCGCTGTATGCTGCTCCTGCGGGATTACTGTCATTTTGCCAAATGCATCTTGTGAATTTAAAGTATGGTCTTGTACACTTGAAAATTCTTTAATAAACACCATTGAAACCAAATGTCCTTATTTCTTCTGAGAAATCCTCACTTCCTGTTCTTCTGTCTGTAACTACACACAGTAATGCGACACTTTCTCCCTGGTGTGGAGAAAGCCTCTTGAGGGGGCGAGCAGGAGTGTCAGGACGCCCACTAACACACAGCTCCTTTCTCTATCTGCAAAGTAGATAGCGTCCTGAATGCAAAGTAGATAGCGTCCTGACCCTCCTGCTCGCCCCCTCCCCCCCAAGAGGCTTTATCTACACCAGGGAGAAAGCCTTGCATTACTGTGTGGAGTTACAGACAGAAGAACAGGAAGTGAGGATTTCTCAGAAGAAATAAGGACATTTAAAAGCAAAATGGAAGGATGAGGTAAGTGAAAGAGGACTGCACTAAGGTAAAGGAAGCTATTTAGGGAAAAAATGTTTTACCTTTACAACCCCTTTTAAGTCCCACTTTCCTTTTTGTAATACCTGCTTATACCATACCTGTGGGATCCCGCTGGAAGCTGGAAATCACTGTAGTAGGCACCGCTGCTGCAATAATCTGCACTAGTTTCTGTGCCCTATGCCAAGTGCCTGCCCTGCTTCATTAACCTCCCTGGCGGTATGATTCTGTCTGGAATTACGTACCAAAAGCGGTACATTTTTTTTCATGGAAATTTGGTGATATGTATTATAGGCCTGCAATTCTTAGTAATTACTTACTTAAACCTGACCAAAACAAGACTCTAGTAGACATTCCAGATGTGATAAATTTGAAACACAAAACACATGAATTATAATTAATCAATAATATAATTTTATTTAACAAAGCAATGAAAAATAAAGAAATTAGTCAAAGAAAGAAATTCAATACACATCCATAGTGTGAAACACTTTGAAGCAAGGAAATAGACAAAGTCCGACATTGCAATCTGGGCAATAGTACCTTGATTCTTTTCGGACTTTTTTCCCATTTTCATCCCTCTTGGCGCAGCAAACGACGCACATCCTGGTAGGCGCTAACTTTCGTGCGGTTGGCGGTACAGGTTCCAAAAAATGACGACCTGTCAGGCGCTCTGGATTCCCAACGTCAACAGAGCGTCGTCCGTGTCTGTTAGCAGACACTGATGCCGTCGGGTGATTGATAAAGATCTGCTCAGCCAACTTCCAAATAAAGTCCGAATGAACAAGAGGTATGTTCGTGTTTTTTTTGTAAAGGATATAGGCGTTCCAAAGACATTGTTCAAGGAGATGCCTAAAAATCTTTTTATAGTACTTCTTTTGTTGTTTTCGCATCGCCGGGTAAAAAGTCATCGCCTGATCGGCTCGGTCGACACCTCCCATTGTGTGGTTATAGTCGATCACGACTTGTGGTTTCAGCACTTCGTTTCCGTATTTTGTGCGGACCATGGCAGTGGAGGTGCTGTGCACGGTGCTCATGAGACACACGTCCTTTTTGTCTCGCCAGCGCATTGCCATCATTTTGCCCTTTTGAAAGGCAACCATCTCTCCTTTTTTTATTTTTTTCTTGCCAAACGTAGATGGCATGTCACGCCGGTTTGGCCTCACGGTACCATACCCGTCCGTTTTATTGAGGAGCAAAACCTCATAAAGTTCTGGTGACGTGTAAAAGTTGTCTGTTGTCACGCAGTATCCCTGGTTCAGCAATGGGTCCAGCAGTGACAGGACAGAAGACGTGGCCATCCCATAGCGGCTGTACCTGGGATTGAATTTGGTACCTTTCCCGGTGTAAATTACCGAATTCCATATGTAGCCGGTGGATGATTCACATAGCATGTAAAATTTTATCCCAAAGCGCGCTCTTTTGGACGCAATATATTGGATCCAACTCAGGCGTCCCTTGTAGGCCATCAGACTTTCGTCCACACTTACGTCCCTTTCTGGCACATAGGTCCGCTGAAAGTTGGCAACAATCATCTGGCACACCTCCCAGATTTTTTTCAGCTTTGGCGCAGGATGTGTGGCCTCGTCAAATTCTTCGTTGTTGGCGAAGTGCAGGTTTTTCATTATTAGTGAAAAGCGATACTCGGACATCACAGTGCCAAAAAACGGAGTGGCCAGCATCTTATTGGTGGTCCAGTACCACTTCTGGAGCGGTTTGCCCACCACCCCCTGAAGGATGATGAGTCCCAAAAAATTCCAAATGTCCTCCTCGGTGACCGGTTCCCATTTTCTGGACCTGGAAAATCTGCCACGCAGCGTAGCAGATTGCTGATCGTGGTAGCGATTGGTCTCCGTCACAATTTGTAAAATGACCTCCTCAGATAAAAAGAGTTTCAAATACGCCATAGGGTTGTCGGCCTCCACATTTACCTTCATCCCAGGAGATCCAGTAAATCGGAACCTCGGGGGCGCTGTCTGGTCCGCATCACTGTCTATAGGGCACCAAGTGCGCACATCACTCAGGTCAGGTGCGGGATCATCTGCGGCGTCACTTTCTATATCAGTGTCAGTGTCAGATCCAGATGATAAATCTCCATATGATTCACTGTCGCTCTGATCTGCGAGCAACTCCGTGTCGCTGCCGCTATCGCTGTCGCTCAGCTGGTCCAAAAGCGCATTTGGAGGACAGCGCTTTTTTGATGCCATTTTTTATATGGTTTATAAGGTTTTATATGTCAGCAATGACAATGGCAAGGGGCAATGAAAGGGCACTGTGTCAGTTTTCAAAGTGATACAGTGTAATCCTCTCAGATTACATTGTATCACCACCTTTTTATGTGTTTGTGTTGGTGCAACATTTGAATTTCCCTCCCAGTTCCGTTCCCATGCACCATTGCGGTGCATGGGAACGGAACCAGGAAGTCAGATGAGCGATGGACGGCGCGGTGTGTGTCTCGGCGGCGATCACAGCAATGATAGATCATCGCTGGATCGCCTGGACAAGGTAAGGAACACCGCTGCGCTCTCTGCACATTCATCCCGAGCGCGACTCGGACTAACCGATAGTAACATAAAAAACCAGACCCGAGTCGCGCTCGGGTTTACCGTCAGGGGGGTTAAGCATAGGAGGTTGCCTGCTCAGCATGGGACTCGATCTAGAGGATGTTTTTTTTTTAATGGATGCAAAACATTCTCTGATTGGAAAAGGTAGAGAGAGTGATGTCACCGACCTGCCTCTCCACTTCCTCAATTCAGAGAATGCTTTTGTAGCACCTGTGTACTTGTCAGTACAGGTGCTATGTTAAATTTAGTGGGATGAGAGACTTATTTGCTCTCATCCATGTTTGATTTATTTAAATTCGGCTGTCGCCAGTCCTGAACTGTCCTGCGGGTCATTCTGTGCTCCAGAGATGCAGTTTCATCTCTGGATGGCAGGTGGCGCCAGAGGGGTACAGGCGGAGCCGCTTCTCCACAGCAGCCAATTAGAGGAGTTTTCCCTCGTGGAGCATGCTGGGGAGGGGTATTTCTGTGGCGGAGGCCATTGCTCAGGGTTCTTCGCAGGTTCCTGGTTCCAGGTGCGGCACCCACCTTTAGGGTGTGCGCACATCACGGGCCCCGGCGATATGGCCTACCAGGCGGGGGCGCACGTGCTACGTGGAGTTCCTGACTCTGGGCCCTCATGGTCCGGAGCATCTGATGCTGCAAAGGGGACCCCAGTGACTTACTGGGTCCCCCATCCCTTATCGAGAGGATCCCAAGCGAGTTGTGCTGTTCGGTGGGGAGTCGGTCTGAGGTGAACCCGGAGGCAGGTGATCCAATAGGGCTTAGATGAACCATCGGGGATCTGGGTGGCCGGACACTGACAGGTTGTATATTGCAAACTGTCAGTCGGTGACCCCAAAGCTGAGAAGTCTACCTGAGGTTGATTCAGGCAAGTTGCAGACTGGGAGGATTCGCTCTACTACTCATGTTTTCAAGTACTAGGCCTGTGGCAGAGGTCTCATCACTAAACCTTAATCCGATCCTATTAGAGCCAAGTCGGTGGCAGAGACTTGTTCCTTCCCAGAAGATCTAAGTGACGCTCTGGCTGCCAGGCCTGTGAGAGGGACCTGTCCAGGGGCACTTTACCCACTTCGGCTGAAGTGGCGACGAAGTAAGAGTTGCTATTAGAAGCAGGACTGCTTCCGTTTATCCATAAGCCTGAATCTGCATGTTCTCCTTTCACCAACCTATTTCTATCCACCTCAGTTGGATTGTTGGTCATGTTGGCATTGAAAACGTCAACCAACTGTTTGGACATTCCGTCACTGCTCTCACCACCATCATCACCCCTAGACACATCACAGAGGTAACTTAATTATGCCGTCCCAAATCTCACCAGCGGCTCCTCCGGGGGTAGCGCTACACTTTGCATTCATTGAGAAAATGTGATTTCAGAATGATGCCCATGCTGAGCAGGTGACCTCCTGTGTTCACAATGCATCAGGGCAGCACATTGGTGAGGGACCTGGAAACTAGAGGGGATTACTGTAGCAGCGGTGTGTCTACTACAGTGATTTTCAGCTTCTAGAGGGATCACACAAGTATGGTATATGCATAGTTATATTGGCCCAAGCTGGACCAAAGTAATTATGCAAAAATATCCATGCCTGGAATTCCTACTTACCAACTTGTGGACCGCCCACAGTACATATACTGTGGCCGCTCTGTGCCATGTACGTGATGTGAAACACCTGGGTCTGGGTTGTGCACGCACCGCCGGCGACCTGCTCAAACTGTGATCACACACAGCTGGAGCCCAGCGGCGATTAGCACGGACTCAATGTCTGCCGGCGCCCGCCGATTACACAGTACACAAGCACAATGGCAATCTGCCTAAGTATACAAGGCATATTGCCTTTCTGTTAGAAGTGAATGTATTGATCCTGTGTTCCTGCAAAGCAGGAACATGGATCAATGCTTTCCCAAAGTCAAAGCACCTCCCACACAGTGAGAAAGCACAGGCTAGGCACACAATTAACCCTTTGATTGACCCTGATATTAACCCCTTCCCAGCCAGTGTCATTAGTACAGTTACAGTGCATATTTAGCACTGATCACTGTATTTGTGCCACTGGTCCCAAAAACATGTCAAAAGTTTTTATTTATCAAAAATATGTAGCAGAATACATATTGGCCTGAATTGTCAGTTAAAATAATGCAGTGCCGTTTTGCAAAAAATGGCCTGGTCATGAAGGGAGGGTAAATCTTCCAGAAGTCAAGTGGTTAAAGTGGTTCTGGCCTCATGCACACAGAGCGTTTTTACAGCTGCTTTTACCATCGTCTGATTTTTTTTTTTTGCAGCTTAAAAACGCCTTTCTATGTTATTCTTTGTGTCGATGCACACATAGGTTTTTAGGCACTGTAAGTGGCATAGGCATTTTCAAGCTGCAAACAAAACCCAGGACCAGAGAATTCTGAAGACCGGCGTTACAGCTGTAAAAACACCTGACGTGGCTAAACGCTTCTTAACAGTATACAGCGTTAAGCCACGTCAAGTGTTTTTCTTTTGACATGTCAGTCAATGGTTCCCTATGGAAGCCGTTTTAATACATCAGAATTTCTGACGTCATCGCATTCTAGTCAGAGCGGAAGTTTTTTTACTACAATTAAAATTCTATTTATTTATATGGAATTTCACTGTGGTGAGTCCCCTTTTTTATTTCCGGTACAACGAATTCCTTGTTTGACATCCGAACCTGTACAAGTATCCAGTGATCCCCCAGTGACAAATTTAGTTGCAGCATTTTGTGTCTCCCGTTTAAAGGCTTGGGCTGGGGGTTACAGCCGCAAGCTATCCATGCTTACCTTGTGGTAAGCGCGCATTTCTTACGGTGTATTCACTTTTTGGTAGTGGAATTTCTTCATGCTATTCACACAAGAGTTGTACTGACCATCTTGATTCTTCACATTATTATTTGTTTATTCCTTTATTATTGACGTTTATTAATTTTTTGTCACATTATTCCTTCTTATATTTCACATTTATATTCACTTATTATTTGTATGCTACACCGCAGCTACATTCTTTTTTATTGTTATTGGTGTGTATTTCCACTTTTAGTTGCTGCTTATTTAGATATTCACATTTAGCGCGGTAATTTTTCTATTTTTCATCAGAATTTCAGCCCATTGATTTGAAAGGAAGTTGAATCCAAGTCAGATCTGACCTGACTTGTGGAATGCGACTTGTGCTCTGAGGATCTTAAAGGGGTCCCCCCCAAGATCCATACCAGACACTTATCCGAGCATGCATCCCGGCAGGTCAGGAAAGGAGGGCGAGCGTGCTTTGGGGTGGGGGGGCAGAGTACCCATGTTGATGGAGACACGAGGGCCTCTTCCTGAAAACCCTGGGCGGTGGTTGTGGGGGTCTGTGGGCAGGGGGCTTATCGGAATCTGGAAGCCCCTTTATCCCGGCCAACCCCATATGAACGAGTATGGGGTACATTGTGCTTCTGCCCATTCACCCAAAAAAAAAAGCAGCGTAGTATTACAAAAAAACAAGAGACGGCTTTTTGACAACTTCTTTATTAAAAATTAAGAATGTCCCCCTGCCATAGCTCCAACATTGTCTTCTTTCTCCAGTCATTGATGGCTTCTTCCTCTGGTTTTCTCCCTCCGCTGATGTCTTCTCCCTCTGACTTCAAAAGGTTTCTAAAAGCGCGTTTTAACGCCGCTTTTTCCTGGCATCGGTACTGGCTTTGCAATTTGTTTTTTTTTTACCTTACCCACTTCCCATCCTTCGTACGTCCTCAGATGGAAACAAATTAACCACTTGCCCACCAGGTAAATTCTGGCACTTCTCTCCTTCATGTGAAAATCACAATTTTTTTGCTAGAAAATTAATCAGAACCCCCAAACATTATATATATTTTTTTAGCAGACATCCTAGGGAATAAAATGGCAGTCATTGCAATACTTTTTGTCACACCGTATTTGCGCAGCGGTCTTACAAGCGCACTTTTTTTGGATAAAAATCACTTTTTTGAATTAAAAAATAAGACAACAATACATTTTGCCCAATTTTTTTATATATTGTGAAAGATAATGTTACGCCGAGTAAAATGATACCCAACATGTCACGCTTAAAAATTGCGCCCGCTCGTGGCATGGCGTCAAACTTTTACCCTTAAAAATCTCGATAGGCGACGTTTAAAAAATTCTACAGGTTGCATTTTTTGAGTTGCAGAGTAGGTCTAGGGCTAGAATTATTGCTCTCACTCTAACGATCGCGGCGATACCTCACTTGTGTGGTTTGAATACCGTTTTCATATGCGGGCGCTACTCGCGTATGCGTTTGCTTCTGCGCGCGAGCTCGTCGGGACGGGGCGCTTTAAAAAAAATTTTTTTGGTTTTCTTATTTATTTTTATTTAGTTTTATAATTTTTTACACTGAAAAAAAAAAAAAATAAAAATTGATCACTTTTATTCCTATTACAAGGAATGTAAACATCCCTTGTAATAGAAAAAAGCATGACAGGTCCTCTTAAATATGAGATCTGGGGTCAAAAAGACCTCAGATCTCATAATTAGACTTAAATGCAAAAAAAAAATAAAAAAAAAAAAAATGTCATTTTTTCAAATGACAAAAAAAAAAATGTTTCTTTAAGAGGCTGGGCGGGACTGACGTTTTGACGTCACTTCCGCCCAGCAGAGCTATGAGGACGGGTGAAGGAGATTTCTCATTCAGTCCCGTCCCCGCTCAGCTGCCGGACACATCCGATCCCCTCCGCCGCTACCGACGGCTCCGGTAAGCGGCGGAGGGCGCGGGAGAGCGGCGGGAGGGGGGGGTGCCCCTCTCCCGCCACCGATAACGGCGATCTTGCGGCGAATCCGCCGCGGAGACCGCCGTTATCGTGTACACCACCGCCCCCTGAAAAGATGAATGTCTCGGTTGTGGCAGCAGCTGCTGCCGTTATCGAGATATTCAACTTTAAAAAGGAGGACGTCTTTTTGACATGGGGCGGTGGTCAAGAGGTTAAAGAGACTGCATAAAAAAATAAATTATGAACAAGATAAATATAAAAAAATACTTTGTAAAAAGGGGTGGCTATACCATTGTATTGCACTGGTCCATTCACTACAAGCTGCCTGCAAAACAAAAAAACTACACGGGGCCGATACAAGACCAGTCATCTTGTACAAGTAGAATGACTGCTCTTTATTACAAGAAACTCCTGCACAGAGGGAAAATGCAGGAGCTGGTTTATGCCAGGTCACTGCACAGATCTGGATAAAGTATACACAGAACAAAAGGATTCAAGTGCAAATAGATATTGATCTTGTATTTAGACAATATTTGTTTTTGCATTTTAAAATCACTATTCAATGTAGCTGAAACAAAAAGTTACCTTTTTTATTTTTTTATTTTGCTCCAACAGTTGTTTTGCCAATAATCGATATGAGCTGTGGAAATTGGGCATTACACATGTCCTGAATGCAGCTCATGGGCAGAGGCACTCTGACGGCAGCCCTGAATATTATGGATCCAGCATAACATACCATGGGGTTCAAGCCAATGATCTGCCAGACTTTGACATCAGTCAATACTTCTATTCCGCTTCAGAATTTATTCACAAAGCACTGAACACCCTTGGAGGTAAAATATGTAAATATGTAATTATATCTTTCAATTAACAAATCATTATAATGTTGTATTGTCAACATTAGTGACATAGCTGGTATTTTGTCAGATAGAATGCTGAATGCAGTAACTAATAGGAAGAATATGCTTTAAATATTGCATTTGTGAAAATAAGAACCTTTATTCTGATTTGTGAATTCAGTTTATAGTCAATTACTGTATAAGTGAAAATGCATAGCAGGCCGTACAAATGTAAGAGGAAACTATGAAGAGCTATTTACAATACACATATTTTAAGGGAAGATAGATCCCTGTATTGCTGGTAGGATCATGTTGCAATGGTTTCCAAGGATGAAGCTGCCTACACAGGGATGTATTTTTTATTTTTTTAAATAACAGTGGGCTGCAATCAGCCTACCTGTACCTCAGCAGGAGTGATCTTTAAGTATAGAGTGTACAGGGAGTGCAGAATTATTAGGCAAGTTGTATTTTTGAGGATTAATTTTATTATTGAACAACAACCATGTTCTCAATGAACCCAAAAAACTCATTAATATCAAAGCTGAATATTTTTGGAAGTAGTTTTTAGTTTGTTTTTAGTTTTAGCTATTTTAGGGGGATATCTGTGTGTGCAGGTGACTATTACTGTGCATAATTATTAGGCAACTTAACAAAAAAAAAAATATATACCCATTTCAATTATTTATTTTTACCAGTGAAACCAATATAACATCTCAACATTCACAAATATACATTTCTGACATTCAAAAACAAAACAAAAACAAATCAGTGACCAATATAGCCACCTTTCTTTGCAAGGACACTCAAAAGCCTGCCATCCATGGATTCTGTCAGTGTTTTGATCTGTTCACCATTAACATTGCGTGCAGCAGCAACCACAGCCTCCCAGACACTGTTCAGAGAGGTGTACTGTTTTCCCTCCTTGTAAATCTCACATTTGATGATGGACCACAGGTTCTCAATGGGGTTCAGATCAGGTGAACAAGGAGGCCATGTCATTAGTTTTTCTTCTTTTATACCCTTTCTTGCCAGCCATGCTGTGGAGTACTTGGACGCGTGTGATGGAGCATTGTCCTGCATGAAAATCATGTTTTTCTTGAAGGATGCAGACTTCTTCCTGTACCACTGCTTGAAGAAGGTGTCTTCCAGAAACTGGCAGTAGGACTGGGAGTTGAGTTTGACTCCATCCTCAACCCGAAAAGGCCCCACAAGCTCATCTTTGATGATACCAGCCCAAACCAGTACTCCACCTCCACCTTGCTGGCGTCTGAGTCGGACTGGAGCTCTCTGCCCTTTACCAATCCAGCCACGGGCCCATCCATCTGGCCCATCAAGACTCACTCTCATTTCAGCAGTCCATAAAACCTTAGAAAAATCAGTCTTGAGATATTTCTTGGCCCAGTCTTGACGTTTCAGCTTGTGTGTCTTGTTCAGTGGTGGTCGTTTTTCAGCCTTTCTTACCTTGGCCATGTCTCTGAGTATTGCACACCTTGTGCTTTTGGGCACTCCCGTGATGTTGCAGCTCTGAAATATGGCCAAACTGGTGGCAAGTGGCATCTTGGCAGCTGCACGCTTGACTTTTCTCAGTTCATGGGCAGTTATTTTGCGCCTTGGTTTTTCCACACGCTTCTTGCGACCCTGTTGACTATTTTGAATGAAACGCTTGATTGTTCGATGATCACGCTTCAGAAGCTTTGCAATTTTAAGAGTGCTGCATCCCTCTGCAAGATATCTCACTATTTTTTACTTTTCTGAGCCTGTCAAGTCCTTCTTTTGACCCATTTTGCCAAAGGAAAGGAAGTTGACTAATAATTATGCACACCTGATATAGGGTGTTGATGTCATTAGACCACACACCTTCTCATTACAGAGATGTACATCACCTAATATGCTTAATTGGTAGTAGGCTTTCAAGCCTATACAGCTTGGAGTAAGACAACATGCATAAAGAGGATGATGTGGTCAAAATACTCATTTGCTTAATAATTCTGCACTCCCTGTATTTCTTCTGTCACTTGCTATTTGAGCATAAATCAACAGGGTGTGCTAGAGAGCTGTCATTCTATGTTGTGAATGTTATTGACCTGGCCATTCATTAGGCTGCGGGGAGCTGGCAATGTGTGCTGGAGAACTGATATACAGTATTTGGGACACTTCCCGTTCTTCTTCCAATATGGGATTCTGTCCTGTAAAAGATACGTCTTTCTCCCAAGGTCTTAGAGACTAGAGATGGAAAATAGCAGGTGTATCTGCTCCACAGAGGTATTCTAGAGGTGCTCTATCCTGGCTAACTGTAACCATTCCCCCACAGAAAAAATGTGGTAAGAGACTGAATGACTGAATTTATAACTAGCTATTTTTTGCTGCAAGTTATACATCCTCTGTATACTGCAGACCTAACTGTATATTTGAGAGTCTCCATGTTGGAAAACATATAGCAGTGGATAAATTAAGGGCAGGTTTGCCTAGAGCAGTGGTTTCAAAACTGTGGCTCGGGGGCAGATGCGGCCCTTTGCTTGCCTTTATTTGGCCCTCGAGGCACTAACCGACACCAACAATAGGGCATAATTTCTGCCACTGACAGTCAGCCTGTCCCAATAAAGTCAGAAGAACAATAAACTGGCCCTTTGTTTAAAAAGTTTGGAGACTTCTAGCTTAGAGGGAGCCCACTCTCCTTAAAGCGGAGGTTCACCCTAAAAAACAACTTTCTACCATGCCATCCAGCATACTAGCGTCAGAAACAGTATGCCTTTATTTATTTTTTTGCGCTGTACTCACAGTTTAATCCATTAGTTTTGTTTCAGACTCCCGCGGGGAGTAGGCGTTCCTATGAAGAGGGGAACATGATTGACAGCCGGCTATGGCCTTCAGCTACCATTGTGCTCTAGCTGGGCATCCGGAGTGTCCCTGTGCCTTTAAAGCGGGGGTTCACCCTAAAAAAAAAAAATCTTTGTCTACCATGCCATCCAGCATACTAGCGTCAGCTACAGTATGCCTTTATTTTTATTTTTTTGCGCTGTACTCACAGTTTAATCCATTAGTTTTGTTTCAGTCTCCTGCGGGGAGTAGGCGTTCCTATGAAGAGGGGAACATGATTGACAGCCAGCTATGGCGTGTCATGCTTCCCGAAAATAGCCGGAGTAGGACTCGGCTCTTCACGGCGCTATACGGCGCCTGCGCGCAGACTAGGAGCTGACTGCGCAGGTGCCGTGAAGAGCCAAGTCCTATTTCGGCTATTTTCGGGAAGCGTGACACGCCATAGCCGGCCGTCAATCATGTTCCCCTCTTCATAGGAACGCCTACTCCCCGCGGGAGTCTGAAACTTAACTAATAGATTAAACTGTGAGTACAGCGAAAAAAAATAAAATAAAGGCATACTGTAGCTGACGCTAGTATGCTGGATGGCATGGTAGACAAAGATTTTTTTTTTTAGTCTGAACCCCCGCTTTAAAGTCACAGGGACACACCGGATGCCCAGCTAGAGCACAATGGTAGCTGAAGGCATCCAATGTGTCCCACGCCAAATCCAGCAAGCGAGCTATACAAAAAGATGGCAACCACCCCAATTTATAACTAGCCTTTAACAGCAAGGCACACACGGAAGGGCTTTACTTTAAAGTAGAACTAAGGCCAATACAATGACATTTAGAAAATTGGATATTCTTATCAACCCTTAAAAGAAGACTTTACTGACATCTGTAGCTACAAACACTGTGGAGCAATTAAATTAAAAAAGTAAATCTATAAAATTGTATGACCTCACATACTTATAAGTTTACAACATTTTCTGTGATAATTTTCATTTACATACATCCTGTTTTACTAATACAATGTTCTCTTTCTCAGCCAGGGTTCTGGTTCATTGTGTTGTTGGTATCAGCAGGTCAGCCTCTTTGGTTCTTGCTTACTTAATGATTCATCATCGGCTTTCCCTGACACAAGCCATAGAGAAAGTACAAGAGAATCGCTGGATCTTCCCAAACGCAGGTTTCCTTCAACAGCTATTACACCTGGAGAAAGAGCTGCACCAGGCTAGGGAGAATGAAGTTCAGAGCATAAATTAGAGGGAAATAAAAATATGGTTTCGCTAGAATTGTTACAGTTCATATATACAGTTCACAACAACATAACAACATAACAACATAAAAACAGATGGCTGTCATAAAGCTACTACTATAATGTAATCATTGTGTTGTATATGATATTCCTTTTTATTTCCAAATAAAGTTATTTCATGCCATTGTGTATGAAAGTTTTGATTTGTTTCTGTAATAATACAAAGAGACGTTTGTATATAAAATATCAAGAATTTGCTGCTTCCTGTAAATTGATGTTTCACTGAAACAATTTAGACGGATCAAACATCATATATATATAGATATATATATATATATATTTTTTTATGTTAAGTATATGCATGCTAAGTAACGTGTAAGTAGAACACTTTTAGTTATGTTTACCACTTAGGCCGCGTACACACGATCAGTCTAAACTGATGAAAACGGACTAAAGGACCGTTTCATCGGTCCAAACCGGCCGTGTGTGGGCCCCATCGGTCAGTTATCCTTCGGTCCAAAAATTTAGAACTTTAAAATTGAACCGATGGACGCCTAACCGATTGGTCAAAACCGATGGTTAGTACGCAAAAGCATTGGTTAGAAACCCGTGCATGCTTAGAATCGAGTCAACGCATGCTTGGAAGCATTGAACTTCATTTTTATCAGCATGTCGTTGTGTTTTACGTCACCGCGTTGGACTCGATCGTTTTTTTAACTGATGGTGTGTAGGCACATCAGACCATCAGTCAGCTTCATCGGTTAACCGATGAAACGGTCCTTCACTGATGGACTGATCGTACGTAGAGGGCTTTAGGCTCCAAAAAAAAGCTTTTAAAAAAACACCAGTAGCTTTGCAGGGAGCCTTTCAACGTTTTTTAGCGTTTTTGCAATAGCTTTAATCAGCGTTGTTCAGTGTAGTTTTTTTTTTTCTTCTTTTTTTTCAATGGATAAAAAAACTGCGAAATCCCGCCGAAAAACGACACTTTGAATGCAAATTTCGGGCGTTCAGAAAAAAGCCAATAAACTCCAAAGCTCATTAACACTAAAAAACGCCCATGTGTGAATGGGCACGTAGGCTAACATACAGTTCAGTTTATGGGCTTTAAAAAAAAAAGCCAAAACGCCAATAAACTACAGTTTATCAGCTTCAGTGTGGGTAATATGACTACTCCTGATAATGCTTTATATACTTTTCTTTCCAGGACAGGGTGGGTGGGTAAATATTGGCCAGTGGCACCACACTTTAATGGCACCAGCAGAAGGTAAACAGGCCACACCACAGACTATAAAGTATAGACACGAACATCGTCCATTACCAACAACAATCATCTCCAGCAGTAACTACCTACTAGGTTTCCTTGACCTGGCACTGGACCATAAATAAAAGCTCCACTCTAACCTCTCCAATGTCCAGCTTCTGATTGTGAGTTTAGCCCAGCTTCAAGTGCTGCAACTCCTTCCAAACCATTTAATGGCAAAAGTCTCTTTCTGACTGTTCCTGGAATGCACGGCCAATTTTTGGCACTACCTTCAAACTGTGGTGCCACTAGCAATTTTTTTATCCACCCAAACCTCCATGTGGCTTGTGTCTCTACATTTAGGCCTATTGGTGCTCCAGTGCCGCTGGCCAATTTTTACTCACTTAAACCAAACAGCTCTATATAGTGTGCCAAACCTTTGGTTTATATCTCTGCTTTTAAGCTTGTTTGCTCTACCATCAAACTGTGGTGCTACTGGAAATGTTGTTCTCATCCATATCTTTTGGGCAAAATGACTACCTATGCCCACATTTTCACATTTGGGTTAGGAGTCAGTAGCCACAGAGGAAACAGGGCAGAGAAATCTGAGCAAAGGAAGTTTTGGAGATATGAGGTATGAGGTTTCCAGAGTATTAAATGTGGGCGAATGGTATTTAAAACCTCCAGATGGCTTTCAAGTGGAAGCCAGGGCAGATAAACTGTGAAGATTGGATGACAATTGAGTCACACTAGGCCCAGAAGGAGAAATCATGGGTGGCTTGGATATGAGATAAAGGAGCAATGGTTGCTGCCAGGTAGTATTGGTAAATGTTAGGTACTGCCAGGCTTTCTACAGGTTTTTGGGCAAATATAATGGGTGTAAAATGTAGTGCAGCTCAGCATAGAAACCAATCAGCCTCCAGTTCTTTTGGTCAAAGCTTAATTGAACAAGTTGAAGCTTGAAGCTACCATGCACAGCTGTACCAGACTTTGCACTCTCCAGATTTAGTAAATCAACTTCAATGTGTTTATTAACTGGAAGAGCCACAGATAAAAATGTAGGGGTTTGCGTGTGAGCAGGGACGGGAAGATCTATAAAACATATTTTGGGAAGATATGTCATCCTGACTGCATGAATCCAACCAAACCATGATATAGGGAAATGTTGCCAAGATTAAAGTAGGTAGTTCAACTGTCTAAATAGTGATGGAAAAATTTGATATATGGATTAGTAAAAGGGGTAAAGAGACACCTACATAAGGAAAGGTACTCAACAATTGAAATTAGTGAGAGCTTTGTAAGGTTAAAAGCGTCTGAGGTAGGAAGGTGACGGACATATAGGCTTTTGACTTAGTAGGATTTACATGCAGGCCCAAATGGGTGGCAAATGCATCCAGTTGTGAGAAAAGATTTGGGAAAGAGATGTATGAAGTGGTAAGGGACATTAACTTGTGAATAACCACAGCTTGTGATTAACCTCGGCTGTTTCAATTCCTTTGATATTAGTATTTATGCATCTGCTACTGGTCCCAGCACTAAAATTAATAGTATGGGGGAAAGTGCAGCGTCCCACTCAGGACATGTGGGAACTGCAAAAGTATTACTTCTTTGTCATTGCTATATTGCATGTCATTTTGCATTGCTACACCTGTGGTATCCCTGTTCATAGGCTGGTCAAGTGTGCTTCATACTTCCCACCACAAGATGGGGATAGCACCACTCTGGGATATCTATCCCAGCTCAGGCTTATCTGTGGTCAGTTGTTCAGTCAAGGAAGAGAGTGTGCAGAGAGAAAGCAGAATGTGAAGATGAGAGAGAAGGTCAGTCCAGAGAAGGGACAAATTGGAACTGCTCAAATCAAAGGGTAACAGCCATCAAGCGGCAGCAAAGACCTTTGAGTATAAAGGTGAAGGATTTCTTAGCCACCGGCAACCTCACCCATGTAACTGGATTCAAAAGAGACCAGACACAAGTAAGCATTATACTGAACCACAGCCTGACTCGGGCCTACTAAAGCCTATTAGCAGTGGATCAGCAGAATTCCTCTATTTACCCAGAGACTGTATTCTAACTGGATGTTTGTACTGCAACCAAAACCAGCCACAGTAAAAGTGTGAGTTGTATCTTACCACTGTCTACCTCATTCTTCAACATTGTTACTACAACTGGTTGTACCACCATTAACGGTACTGGCGTCACGACAAATACCATCAAGGGACCCAGCCGCCACAAGCACTCTAAACACCCCTGTCATCACGGGCACCTCAACCACCATCTTGGCTGGCGTTTCCCTATCACAGAGCGTGCCCCGGAGGATGTCGTGCTGTCTTCCCCTTCACTGTGCGACCGGCCCAGGGAGGCTTTCTGCTAACCGTGAGTAAACCGATGAACTGTATTATTGCTGTCTCTCATCGGCCCACCGTGCACCTCACGTGTTCCCCTGCGGTTCTGGCTCGTCGCAAAAGCGGACAACATTATTGAGTTCTTCCCTGGATAGGGAAGAAGGGGGATTCAAATCCATAATATTTGGGTTTGACTTGAGGGGTGCTATAGGGGGGCAGTAATCCAAAGCCCAAGTTTCAAAGTAGTGTTTCTAAAAAAAGACAAGTACGATGTATCAAAAACATTGGAAATGTAATATGATAAAATATAAAATATATAAATATAAAATATAATATCACATGAATGTTGACCCTTGCCTGTTGCTTAAGGACGAACCAAGCTTGGTCTTTCCTAATCAAGAGGATAAAAAAGGAATTAAGTCTACAGCCTGAAATTTTAGTAAGTATTTTGATGTTTATATTGATTAATGATTCTGGCTGATAGACCATCTGTGAAGGTCTTTGTTTGGCTTAGTAACCCTGACTATGTTTGTAGTTAGCATTGCAGAGGAGAGAATTTTTTTTTTTAAATTTGCATGAAAAATTGCACCACGTGGGGGTGGCTACAATAGTGGACATTTTTTATAGAAGAGGGTGGAAAATCTGCCTGGTCCTGGGTGTTGACTAAGTTTAAGGGGCCTGATCCACAAAAGGGATACGCCGGCGTATCTACTGATACGCCGGCGTATCCCTGTTTCTATCTATGGAACTGATCCACAGAATCAGTTTCTCATAGATAGGCAGAAGATCCGACATGTGTAAGGGTCTTACACTGTCGGATCTTATGATGCAGTACCGCAGCCGCCGCTGGGGGCATTTCTCGTCGAAATCCAGCGTGGGGTATGCAAATTAGCACTTACGGAGATCCACGAGATTTTACGCTTCGTTTTTTCTCCGTAAGTATTAGTTTGCCGTCGCAAAATTAGGGCTGCTTTTACAAAGTGTAAACTGTTTACACCTTGTAAAAGTATACCCTTCTATCCCGCGTCGCTGTCATTTTTTTTTTAAAAAAAAAAACATTTTTCCCGCCGCAACTCTTTTTTTTTTTACGCCCGTCGCGATTCTCAAAACCCGGCGCAACGTAAATCCGCGCAAAACACTTCGGGAAAATAACATCAGGAGCATGCGCAGTACGTCCGGCGCGGGAGCGCGCCTAATTTAAATGGGACTCGCCCCATTAGATTAGGCACGCCTTGCGCCGGACGGATTTAAGTTACACCGCTGAAAATTTCTAGGTAAGTGCTTTGTGGATCAGGCACTTAGGTAGAGATTTTGCGGCGGTGTAACTTAAATGGCAAAAGTTACGTTTTTAAAAAATGATGAACAAAGCGCGGTGACGTACAAAACGTACGACGGCACTCTAAAGGGGAAGTTCTATTCGCCTTTGGGCTGCTTTAGCTGATTCCATGTTAGTAAAAGACGATTCGCGATTTTCTGTCTGTTACAGCGTGATGAATGTGCTTACTCCATTGTGAACGGTAGTTTTACCAGAACGAGCGCTCCCGTCTCATTAATTGCTTCTGAGCATGCGCGGGTTTAAAACGTCGTTTTAGCCCACACACGATCATTTTTTACAACCCGAAAAATAACATCGTTTAAAACGACGTAAAAAAATGCAGCATGTTCGAATTTTTTTTTTTGTCTTTTTTCAGAAGCGGAAAAATGATGTGTAGCCCACACACGATCATTTTAAATGACGTTTTTCAAAAACAACGTTTTTTCATGACGAAAAATGATCGCGTGTACGCGGCATAATGGTTTAAACTATTCTCTTATTTGAAGGGTGATTTTCAGGCACGTGTAATTATCCCTCCACCCCTCTCCGACAACTGTACTGATTTTAAGAGTTTAAACATCTCTTTGTTTTTTACGTTAGAGTGCTCTTTATTCAGAATCACTATTTGCTAATATTGGCTGGACACCCACTTCACTTTTCTTGCATTCTTGCATGTTAGTGGCCCTGGTTACAATACTGTAAAGAACCTTTGTTTCAGTTATTTCTCTCTAGTTATATCAGCATTCTTATGGTCACTGGCAGAACATTCTACAGCAGGGACAATCGTTCTGTGTCTAAACACTCCCAGCCCCCCCTCCACTTCCAGCAGCATTTGGTGACAATCCGTCAGCTGTTACATGGCATCAAGTGTCTCGTCATAGGGACAGACTGATATATGCTACACAACTGTCACATCCAGGAATCTTCTTCTACTGCTGCTGCTTTTACTTGGGAGCCTAAAATGAGGAAGCTATTCAGAGGCCCCCCTCCAGTCTATGAGCTGGAAGCACTTCTAGACAGCTACAAAGGGGGTACGCATCACGTGGACCAAGTCTTTCCAAACCTTTTCCTGGGGGATGTGTAAGTGACAATGCCAAACATTATACAGTGCAGTAATATTACACAGGTTATACTAATTCATGTTCTAAAATTGTTTTGTCCTCTGAATTCTTAATAACAAGATACCACATCAAAGTAGCCCAGCCCTGCCATCCTAACCATGTGTGTTGGCTATAGGCTACACTAGCAATTCCCTAGTTTTTGTTGCTTTAATCCTTAATTGAGGTATCAGTGTTGACAAGTTAGTACTCTGTCTGAAGCAGAGACTGTATGTTCCCTTCTGAAAAGATGTCACCAATGCGTTTCACAGCAGGGAAGGCATATTTTGTCCTTCATGCACCTGCTCTACTAGTGCTAACTGAATATAATACCCCGATTTGTATAGTCCTTCAGTGACTACACAAGGCACGTAAATTCAGAGATGGTGAGCATATTATGCAATGCACTCACATTTTTGTTTCAATATATGGCAGAAATATTGCAAGAGACAGAAAACAATTGAGGAAGATGGGCATCACACACATCCTGAACGCAGCCCATGCCTCGTGGGAATTCACAGGGGATAACATTGATTACGGACCTGATATCCAGTACTATGGCATCACTATAGAAGATTGCCCAGATTTCGACATTAGTGTATTCCTACGTCCAGGGGCAAAGTTTATTCACAAGGCTCTGAGTACACCTGGCGGTGAGTATATAATATATATACATGAAAAGCCATATACGGTACTTGTGTTAGTAAATATATTCAATCAACACATATAAAAAAAATTGAGAATTAAAGTGTTACTAAACCCAGGACTCTGAATTCACTATATCTGGTCTCCCACAGTACACAGAACATGGCAACGCAATTATTTTTAGTAAAGATAAACTGCTAAATATCTTTTCTCATCAGCAGTATATAGCAGTCTTGTGACTTCTATTAGTGTCTGGTTAAAGCTTGTAGGAGGCGTTTTCATTCTATTATGACTGCAGGCCCCCTGACTTTGGCTGTACAGTGCTGTGCCGATCACATGCATCTTCCAAAAAAAAAAACTCTCTAGCATTACACACCAAACTGAGCAAGTGCAGAGTGCCTTCAATGCTCTGTTCTATCAGCAGATGGATTGGGACTGTGAAAGAAGAGTAGGATCAGAGAAGACAGGATCAAACAGCCTATTTACACAATGTAGAAGATTTACCCTTTAGATTTACAGTGAGTATAACAAACACGCTTTACTGCATGGATGCTCAACCTGTGGCCCTGAAACTGTTGCAAAACTATAAGTCCCATCATGGCTCTGCCTTTGGGAGTCATGCTTGGAACTGTCAGCGGCTTGCAATGCCTGCATGGGACTTGTAGTTCCACAAAAGCTGGAGGGCCACAGGTTGGGCACCCATGCTTTACTGGGTATACAGTCTGGTTTTACTGTTGTGGATTTAGTAACACTTTAGATCCACAGTAATGTTACTGTCACCTAACTCACCTTCATGGGCTTAATGTACAACTCCAGGTAAAGTAAAAATCCTCCCCTGCAGTGGGCGCTGTTAAAGGCTTGTTTAGGTTTAGTGGACAGGAAAAGTAGTGTTAGTTACTTGATCTCCGCTCCCCCCAGCAGAAGGCATTCCCCATTCTCCTGCCATGGATTGTTTCTTGATATCCTCACGCAGAATTCGGAGCTAAGAGCCCTGCATCAGTCTTGAAGACGTCACAGGCATCTGACTGCCTGAGTATAGGGAAGAAGAGGCTGCAGGGGCCAGTCTTGCAGTTTAAAGGAGCCTGTGTTCTATCAGAAAGCTGCTACCCATCAGAATATGCATCCGATGTGGTGTTCCGTCACGGCCATCTTGGTACACCCGCACTCATCCGCAGTAGGGCTACAGTTAGAAGTCTGCAAGCGGACATCTTTTTACACCCACCAAAGTCTTGCATTTCACATGTATTTTTATCAGTAAACTCAGTTTATGGTGAATTACAGGATTTTGAAATCTGTCAAACTGTTTTGATGTTGAATTTTAAAAACAGCGGTCTTCTGTTAGATTAGCAAACCTAAAAAAAGTAAAAATCTATGTAGCGCTCACCCCCGAAGGAGCTACTGATTATAGATTGGGATGGCGTGTTACCTCTGTGAGCGTCTAGGGTAGATGATAAGAGCTTCAGCAAATGGAATGTCCAAACAGCAGGTGTCTTTTCTTGTGCTTTTATTTTACCCAACACGGTAAACAGTAAAACTTGAGGTAGACAGCAGAGATGTAAGAGGAGGAGAAATAGCAGATTCAGGCTCAACAGTATGGAAACAGTCCTGCTTCCAACGACACTTTCCTTTCATCGCCACTCCAGCCGGAGTGGGTATAGTGTACCTGGACAGGCCTCTCGCACCGACCTGGCAGCCAGGGTATCACTCGGAACCTTGAGGGAAAACAAGTCTCTGCCACAGACCCTTCCCTAGAACGTGGATCATGGAAGAAAATTCTCCTTAGTAGAATTTGTGCCTGAATCTCCCTCAGATAGTTCTCACTTGGGTCACCGAATGGCAGGTGGCTGACATCCAACCTTTCATTGTCAGGTTACCTTGATCCCCGATGGATTGTCGAGGCACTATTGGATTGCCTGCCTCTTTTGACTCTCCTCAGGCTGACTCCCCACCGAACAGCTATCTCGCTTGAGATCTTTCCTCAGAATTTGAGGGACCAAGTCGACCACTGGGCCCCACCACAGCTTCAGTTGCTCCGGGCCAACATGGTCCCGGAACCAGGAACACCGCGTGGTACGCGCACCCCGCCCTGGTAGGCCATATCGCCGGGGAGCTGTGATGTGTGGTCACCCTGAAGGTGGGCGCCACACCAGGAACAAGACCCCGTCCAATGGCGTCTGCTCCAGAAGTACCCTCTCCCAGTATGCCCCGCGAGGGAAAGCCCCTCCTGATTGGCTGCTGGCAAGAGGCACCCTAGCCTGGACTCCACTGGCGCCACCTGTCGCTCCGGGGTGGTATAGCACCCCAGCAACAACAGAATGAGCCCACAGTACAGCCCAGCTAAAGCAGAGGCCCAAATTTGAAAAAATCAACTGGATGAGAGCTAACTAACTTTCTCATCCCCCTTTAAATTTAAAATAGCACCTGTACCGAAAGTACACAGGCACTACACACTCCCCCCACTTGAATAGACACTGTCCTCAGTGTCCGAACAGAAGGCATTCAAGCCTGAATGCCTGACCTGAATCTGCATAACAATAAGAGAAAGATAGGAAAGAAATAGAACTTTGAGACATAAAACATTATTTTGTACAAATATATACAGTAATACACTATGACATTACACAATCCTAACTATCTATTCTGCCCCATTCTCCGACAGCGTTGATAGAAGGTCAACAACCTGCAAACAAAAAAAAAATAGGAAAACATACACAAAAAACATATACACGTATATTACTATATCTATGTAATCACTAAGGTTGGAATTGAAACTGCACCCTCTTGTCAGAGGGCGAAATTTCCCTTCCTCCCAAAGAGACGTACAATACCAGTGAACTTAAGTGCTGAGGATTTCCTAAGTTGGAGGCTTTTAAGGAAAAAATGAATATGTACAAGTTAGGCCCCGTACACACGGCCGAGGAACTCGACGTGCCAAACACATCGAGTTCCTCGGCGAGTTCAGCCCTGAAGCCGCCGAGTTCTCCCATAGAACAACGAGAAAATAGAGAACATGTTCTCTATTTTCTCGACGAGTTCCTCGGCGGCTCCATCGGGCAGAAAGTGTACACACGACAGAGTTTCTCGGCAGAATCCGGCTCTGACCGAGTTTCTCGCTGAATTCTGCCGAGAAACTCTGTCGTGTGTACGGGGCCTTAGTCTTTCTGCGGTAGTAAAAGTGCAGAACAATGCCCCTAGCGGTCAGTGCACTGGTACTACAAAGGCAGTCCACTGTTCACTTCAGAACAAATAGCAGCAAAAGGGAGATGTAGAAAATGGTATCTTCTTCTCTTATCCTTTTCCTGGTGCTGTGAAGAAGCCAGCAAGACCCTATCCTTTCTAACTGACCAAACCCCCCAAAGTTCTGCACAAGCAACAAAATGTGGATCCGGAGGGATGAAAACACAAACTGGAAAGGGGCAACAGTTTTTGTCCGTAACTTCTTCAAAAGCAATAGCAAAGGTGACCACGCAGACATTAGGTCTACCTGTAAAACCGTGGCAAAGTGATAATGTCCCCTCTGGAATTTGTAGTGGTAACAGAAAAAACTTGATCCACTCTCCCGAGACATTTAAGGACCACTTTATCGCTAAAGATGTACCGACCAGGGCTCCAATCTTTCAAACAGCCTTCAAGTCTGTAATTCAAATGGATGAAAGTAAAATCCGTGTCACGAGCACACCTAGGTACATTCAAGTGCTCCCAGATTGCATCATGACACCAACCCTCTCTTGCTTGCTCAATCACGGGCAGAAGGGCTGGAGGTATGTAGGGATATTCCCATCCATAGTCAGCGGCCACTTTTCGCATAACAATGCGCTGCAGACGGGCCAGTCTAGGCAGAACACGAGGGTCTCCAAGTCCTGGTAGCGCAATGGCGTCAGGCGCCCTTTTTAGTACAGGCACTGCGGCAGGTATGGGGTTGGCGACACTGGTGCTGGATGCACCAACTCCCCATGTGAGTTGCGGGGCACTTGTATTTGGTGCGCTCCGGCCGGAGCGTTTCTTTCCGCCTCCGAGACTTGTTGGCTCGGAAGCCTCCACCAAATTGAGACTCTGGAAATTCAGGCTCGAACCAGTGGTCATCTCTATCACCAGACAAGGAGTCCAGGTCCGAGGTGTCATATTCCTCTGCAGGCAAATAGGTGCGTTCCCTAATAGGGACGTTAGTCGAGTCACTTGTTTAGGCAGGCAGGCCTCGACCACAGCCGAGGGAAGCCTGTGCCGGGCCCACTTTGGCAATGGCGGGCCATACGGAGACCACATTGGTAGCTGTAGCCTCCGGTACGGCATCGGTTTGCACACTGGTCACACATTCTTTCTCTTCCACTTCGCTTACCTCCGGCGATCTGATTGGAAAAACAGCCGATGGCGGGGTAAGTGTGGACGAGACGGTCATGACCTCCAGATCAGCGACCACAGTAGTTGGGGAGGGTTCCGGCCATGGGGCCTCCTCCTCCGCGGTTACAGTCCCAGTGATCCAGTCCACCTTGTACTCCCGGGGAGTTTCGGTCGGTGGCTCGATTTGGAACAGATAGGCCCGGCACCTCTTGCACCGAGCAAATGGCAGGATCCGGACGGCCAGCTCCGAGCAGCAGGGGCAGGACAGTCCGAGGGCCTCCACGCCTCCGCTCGAAAACAGCACAAACTTCCCATTGGTCGGCATTCGGATCCCGATATCTGTCAAGGGTACTCCGGCGGCAGCAGCAGCAGCAGGCATTGCGTTGACTCCCGGAACAGACATCTGAGGTCTCAAAAGGCGGTAAAGGAGCAGACATGTCTGCACATGTCTCTCTCTCATGGGCGGGCAATCACTCTGCTGCTTGGCGCCAAACTCAACCTACGTCTCACGCAGGGGTGGGTAACTCCTCCCACTTGAAGTTCTTCTCTGGGCACGTTGCAGGCACACGTCACTCCGCTGCACGTGCACCCAGACTTTTGCTACCTGAGGTTAACTCCTTCCTCACTGCACAGTCCAACACCAGGACAATTCCTGGCTCTCAATAGCAGAATAAATTCTCACAGTTCCGTTGTCAGAGGCAACAGCCGATCCCGGACGAGCCTCCACGTGTAGCGCTCACCCCTGAAGGAGCTGCTGGTTATAGATTGGGATAGCGTGTTACCTCTGTGAGCGTCTAGGGTAGATGAGAGCTTCAGCAAATGGAAAGTCCAAACAGCAGATGTCTTTTCTTGTGCTTTTATTTTACCCAACACGGTAACAGTAAAACTTGAGGTAGACAGCAGAGATGTAAGAGGAGGAGAAATAGCAGATTCAGGCTCAACAGTATGGAAACAGTCCTGCTTCCAACGACACTTTACTTTTGTCGCCACTCCAGACGGAGTGGGTATAGTGTACCTGGACAGGCCTCTCGCACCGACATGGCAGCCAGGGTATCACTCGGAATCTTGAGGGAAAACAAGTCTCTGCCACAGACCCTTCCCTAGAACGTGGATCATGGAAGAAAATCCTCCTCAGTAGTATTTGTGCCTGAATCTCCCTCAGGTAGTTCTCACTTGGGTCACCGACTGGCAGGTGGCTGACATCCAACCTTTCAGTGTCCGGTTACCTTGATCCCCGATGGATTGTCGAGGCCCTAATGGATTGCCTGCCTCTCTTGGCTCTCCCCTCAGGCTGACTCCCCACCGAACAGCTATCTTGCTTGGGATCTTTCCTCAGAATTTGGGAACCCAGTCGACCACTGGGCCCCACCACAGCTTCAGTTGCTCCGGGCCAACATGGTCCCGGAACCAGAAACACCGCGTGGCACGCGCCCCTTGGCCTGGTAGGCCATCTCACCGGGGAGCCGTGATGTGTGGTCACCCTGAAGATGGGCGCCACACCAGGAACAAGACCCTGCCCAATGGCGTCTGCTCCAGAAGTACCCTCTCTCAGCATGCCCCGCGAGGGAAAACCCCTCCTGATTGGCTGCTGGCAAGAGGCACCCTAGCCTGGACTCCACTGGCACCACCTGTCGCTCCGGGGTGGTATAGCACCCCAGCAACAACAGAATGAGCCCACAGTACAGCCCAGCTAAAGCAGAGGCCCAAATTTGAACAAATCAACTGGATAATAGCTAACTAAGCTGAACAAGCTTCCTGACACGCTGATGTCAAGTAAACAATCTGTTGTGTACCTATGTCTATACAAATTGTCTGGGCTGTCACCAACCTTGAATGGACTTTGTCCACTTGATATGGCCATGCCCTGTATTCTGTAAAGTTTGGTCTCAGGTGACAGATATACCATGCCCCTGTCTTTCACCCCAGAGATCTGCCTGTTTGGTATTCTAGATTAGGATTTGTGGCCCCACTATATATATATATATATGGATATTTCGAGGGAAACCATGGGTGGTAATTGAGTCAGTTAAAGGCATCTGTTATTTTAGTGAGCTTAACACATACTGTAGTGTATACAATGTAATGGATGTATTTTAAGAAGTAGTCAGGGCCAATTATAATATTGTAATGTCATTTTAAGCAGTATAGAGGAGATTTATGAACCAAGTTGAAATGTTATGGTAAATCTTTTCAGTTGCTCCTGTTATGCAGTACATTGATGTGTGGCAAAATTGAATCTAAATGTTTTAAACTTTCTTTGTAGGAAAAATTCTTGTACATTGTGTTATGGGTAAAAGCCGTTCAGCTACAATGGTCCTTGCCTACCTAATGATTTACCAGCGCTTTACTCTGGCAGATGCCGTTCGCCATGTTTCTCAATATCGCTGTATTGCTCCTAACCGTGGCTTTCTACAGCAGCTGCAACACCTCGAGATGGAGTTACACTACAGCTTTTGGAGATGCTATATGTTCTGATGGCATAAGAAGGCATATCAACTGGAAGAGCTTGTACATGACCCTAAAAGGATACTCCCAAGGCTTATATCACAAAAGAAAAAAATCTATTTAAAAATGCCTGTAGTCTAAAAGCGTATAAAGACCTGAAAAGCAAACCTTCATATATTGCAGCTTACCAGTTCCTAGATGGGGTGGCTGCATTAGTTTAATTTTTTTCATTTGTTTTTCCTTTCATTTTCACCCAGCATTCCGCTGTGAATAACACACTTCCTGTATCTTGATGACTACACCCTTTGCTCAACTGTATCTATGGAAGGAGTCATGGTTTTCACACTGTCTGGACTTCAAACATGTCTGCCTTTGTTTATCTCCATTACATGGTGGTTGATAAGACTAGTAGTTTACATAAGACAGATAAGGATGTTTGCGCTTTTTTTTCAGCTCACAGCAAGTGACAAGGACACTGCCTTTCTGGTAAAATCAACATGCATTTTCTGTAGAAAATGTTCTTATGCCGCGTACACACCATCACTTTATGTGATGAAAAAAAACGACGTTTTTAAAAACGTCACTTTAAATGACCGTGTGTTGGGGGAAAACATCGTTTTATGTCTTGTAAAAAAAAAGAAAAAAAAATTGAAGCATGCTTCAATTTTATGTGTCGTTTTTCAAAACGTTGTTTTTTACTTCACAGAAATTGACCGTGTGTAGCAAAAAATTACGTTTAAAACGACGTTTTTACACCCGCGCATGCCCAGAAGCTAGTTATGAAGCGAGCTTCAATGGAAAAACGTGGTGAACGTAACCTCGCTTTGCTTTGTGAAAAAACGATGGTGTGCAGGCAACATCGTTTTTGAAAATTGAAGTTTCAAAAACGTTGTTTTTTACTTCACAAAAAATGTCGTTTTTTTTCATCACATAAAGTGATGGTGTGTACGCGGCATTAGAGTAAAAAGCTGTCAGATAATTACATGTGTTTATAGAGCTGCAGTAATCTAGAAAAAAAAACACAACTATGATCCCGATCTCCAGTCTACGTCAGTATCAGGCTTGTACCAACATATTTCAAAGTCTTATGTGTTTACAATAAAACATGTTGGACGGTACCCTCAGCCTGATACTGAGTGAGACATTGGGGATTGGGATCAAAGCTGTGGTTTGTAAGGGTGCTTTCACAGGGGCTTGTCTGCTTGATGGACTCCGCTTTCTCAGTGGGGGATCGTTCTGCTGATCCCCACTGAGCAGGTGGATGACCGGTCTGTCTCCACTCACTGTGCTAAGATGGATCTATCAGAGTCCTGCTCTCCTCTATGGGGAGATCGGATGAAAACGGACCACCTGTCCATTTTTATCAATCCCATCCAACCTGCAAGACAACAAATGGAAAAAGAAAATATGGACAGCCGCACTCCAAAAAACCTTGATGGTTGTCTTTATTTAAAAAAGGAAAATGCACTACAAGTCACAGCACACAACATGGGAGTAAAACAGCGGACGTGTTTCGCACTATAAATTAGTGCTTAATCATAGGTATGATAGTGCATTTTTCCTTTTTTAAATAAAGACGACCATCAAGGTTATTTGGAGTGCGGCTGTCTATATTTTATTTTTCCATTTGTTGCCTTGTGCATTGCCAGAACCCTTGATCTCCTGAGACCATATTGATCACCCTAACACAATGCACCTGGAGCGGTAACTTTCTTTCTTCCAACCTTCCAAGACAGATGGAAAATAGGATCACCGTCCATCTGGATTTCATGGACAGGATTGGATCGGATAGCAGCGTGTGTCAGCAGACATATCACCGCTGACATCCACCGCTCCATAGGAGTGAGTGGAGGCTCCGATTAGGTCCGCCTGAAAAACTGACAGGCGGACCTGATTGGAAAGCCTGTGTGAAAGGGCCCTTACTAGCATACTAGAACTCTGTTTTTACATGTGATTATCTGAAAGTGCTGGATGCACTTATGTCAAGTTTTAACTTTGATTTTTTATAATAAACCTATTACACTATTAGAAAGCTTTTTCTCTTTCCTAACCATTGAACACATGCTTGTAAAAAAAAGCAGCATGCTGATTTGTTAGTGGGATTAGCAACTTCCATTTGCAGGCAGGGACCGCGGACCCCTTTAGCGTAGCTACAAATAGTGAAAGAAAAGTCTTTTAATGTTAGCTGTCCTATGCCATCCTCCCTGACTGCAGCTGTCCGACTCCACTGCCCATGAAATCACAGTCTCTCCAGCTGGGTCTACAACCATCTCAGACTGCATGCTCCCAGTCCGCTCCGGCATGCCTCCCCAGCTTTTCCAACTGTGCCTGTCACTCACCAGCCCTCCTGGCTGCACTCCGGTGGATCCCTCCTGGAGACTTGCCCGGCAACACTAGATCCTGTTGTTCTTCATGATCCCTCTCTGTGACTGTGCCACCATATCCTTAATCATCCTTATGGATTCATCCAGAGTTAAACACCGTAAAGGGAAGAAAGTTTGATTCCCTGCAAAGGAGATATTATGAAGCACTTATAGCACCCCTTACTTTGGGTAGGTGCTAGAAGTAGGATTTTTGGGAGTGCAGGTAAATTTAATCAGGCCTAGCTATAAGCTAGGCCAGTTTTGTTTTGATTTGTGTGGTCTGGGAGTGATCTAGAGTAGCAGCAGGTGACTCACATGCAGCATCACTTCTCGGCTATCTCCCTCTGGCTTCTAGAAGATTCTAGAAGAGAGGAAGAGAAGAGAGGTGGAGCTGCCTGGGGTGTTCTTAGGAGCCCTGACCAATCCCCAACTTGTATTGGCAGGGGACAGGCCTCCTTAAATACCTAGGGTCAGTCCAGCTTGGGGGAGGTTGGGTGGAAGAAGCTGGAGATGGAGCACTAGGTTGCCTGGGCCTTTGAGGCACTCCCCAGTCTGGGGGGGGTAGGGGTCGACCTTGGGCCTGTGGGGTTCGGGTGCAAGTCAGAGCCTTTCTGAGAAACAAAGAAAGATCTGGTCAGGAGGGACAGAGAGGGATCAAGAAGGATGACAGGACCTAGTGTTGCCGGGCAAGTCTCCAGGACGGATCCACCGGAGTGCAGCCAGGAGGGCTGGTGAGTGACAGGCACAGTTGGGAAAGCTGGGGAGGCATGCCGGAGGAGACTGGGAGTGTGCAATCTGAGACAGATGTTGAGTCAGCCGGAGAGACTGTGATTTCATTGGCAGTGGAGTCGGGCAGCTGCAGTCAGGGAGGCTGGCAGGGCCTGAAGAGGACTGACTGGGAGCAGTAGTCCACAAAAGGACAGCTAGCATTAAAATACTTTTCTTTCACTATTTGTAGCTACACGAAAGGGGCCCACGGTCCTTGTCGGCAAATGGCAGTTTCTAAGGTCTGACAGAGTCAAAGTTGGACCTACCATGTGCTAGCTGTGCCTGAAACCAAGTATTGTACAGGAGAGAGGGAAACAAATAAGAGTTGTGCTGGAGGAGGCTGGAGCTCTAGAAGAGTAAATGTTCCAAAAGGTTCCAACTAATCGTCCAATTGATTCTACTATTGATTCTGGGCATTCCATAATTTCCCTTACCCTATCCAAGCTCAAAATCCCTCAATAAAATACAAAACAAACATATGGACTGTTCATTGTCTCTAAGGTGAATGAGAAGTGAATGATGGGCTGGGCAGAGGTGACAGGTGGGACCACAATATCCAGCATGTAGGTAGCCTCCTTACATACACAGGACAGTCTTGCTGGCTGAGAGGCGAAGTGGGACTACGATTGTATCATACTTGCTTTTTCATGCAGAAATGTCATATTATATTTAGAATGTGTTTGTGTTTTCCTGCTGTTTTGTGAAATCCTGTTGAGGCTGTAACTGTTCTCTAAATTGTCTCCAGCAGCCATCTTTTAGAAGCCTCTTGTTCTGATTGGTACCAAGTTATCTCGAGATTTTGTCAACCATTTTCTGTTAGCTTCCATATAAAAGAGAGCCCAACCACCATTATGAGAGACGTGTGTGTGGAATGAGTGAGGGAATGGTATACTGTCTGTGAGGGAAAGCTAGGCCTAAGACCCTTTCACACTGAGGGCATATTGCAGGTGCGTTAAAAATAGCGCCTGAAATCCGCCCTTAAGAAGCTGCTCCATTGTCTCCAGTGTGAAAGCCCGAGGGCTTTCATACTGGAGCGTTGCTCTAGCAGGACGGTAAAAAAAGTCCTGCTGGCCGCATCTTTGGAGCAGTGAAGGAGTGGTGTGTATACCGCTCCTCTACCACTGCTGCCCATTTAAATCGCTGGGACATTGCAGCTATACTACCCGCAATGCGCTGCTTAACCCTTTAATTAAATGCGCCCCGCTAGCGGACGAAATGCTCCTATAGCTTCGGCGGTAAAAATGGCGGCATTTTATCGCTGACGCAATAGGCGGCTCAGTGTAAAACGGTTCTTACTCAGGGAGAGTGTTCTTGCCTGTAGGGACAGAACAGGGTTCCTCAGGAGTCCTGCCTATCCGCGCTGCTGCTGTGCTTGTGGTAGAAGCTCATCGAAGACAGTGTATTTTCCTGCTAAATCATATCTGCTGCATCTGTGGAACCTGCTTATGGGCAGCAGCCTATGGCAAGTAATCAAAATGTGCCTTGTATACTATTGATGTGCCTGAAGAGAGGAATAATAACTACAGTGCCAGTTTACTGAGCTGCATATCTTTGGTAAATGTTCACTTAGTTCAGTGTGTTAGTGAAGCTGTGTTCATCTCCCCTGGCAAAGCAGGTTGTCCCTATTGTCGTGAGGACAAGGGCCTCTTCCCCACAACCCTGACCCAGTGGTTGTGGGGGTCTACAGGTGGGGGGGTTTGTGACATTATTGACCAAATCTGTGCCTTATATGCTAACAAGAGAACTGTTTACTCCACTTTTGTAAATATAATTTTCCACTGTTGCTTATCTGGCAATTAAAGTTACTTCATTTAGAATAGCACGCAGTGTGTTTCCCTCTATAATACAGCCACGTTAATTCCACTGCCTACAAGCAGCCCCTACTGGGTTACCGCTACACACTTTTTGACTTATATTTAAATAGGTAGTCATTTTGATGCAGTAGGTTCTATTGCAGTAGGTGATGGAATTGCACTTTTAGTACCGAGTGATACACACTAGTGGATTTATTGATTATTCCAGACTGCAGAGATACAGACAATTTTTTAAGCTACATGCACAGGGGCTGTTTAGCCTGTATCCATCAAACCTTGGTGTTTTCAGATGTCCGTGAGGCACAGCTGCAGCATTTAGCCCCACTGTCAGCAGCCTATCAAAATCCATGACAGGCCAAAATTCTTCAGAGGCTGGATGCAGCTGGATCCTCTACAGAGTGGTACTCGTGTTTAGGGCCATATATGTTCAAAGACATATGCCTGGAATGCAGAATGACCAAATTTGGTCAATAATGTCACAAACCCCCCACCTGTAGACCCCCACGTTACTGGGTCAGGGTTGTGGGGAAGAGGCCCTTGTTCTCACGACAATAGGGACAATTGGCTTTGCCAGGGGAGATAAACACAGCTTCACTAACACACTGAACTAAGTGAACATTCTCTGTGGCTTTAATACCTTAATCTGTACTTGTCATAGTACTGCATTATTATCTTATCCTGTAAAAAAAAAAAGTCAAAGCCCCCCCCCCCCCCCCCCCCCACAATGTAAAAGAAAAAACTATTTTCTAGAAGGCATCACCTTTTACACAGCTCTGGAACCTGACAGCCAGCGCTCGCTGACATAAGTACAAAGAAGGATGTACCCTCTTTACCACAAAGTATTTATCTTTATAGCTTCTCCCTCTGGAGCAATGTTGAAAGAGAGAATAACTTTGCTTTAGGCTTTGATTTACAATAAAGTTGAACTCTGCCATACATACTGGAGGAAAGTACTAGACACCTTGAATGTTATGTTTCAGGTAAATATCCCAAATGTTGCCTCCTGAGTGTCCTTGGGGAGGTGGTACAGGAAGAATGTCCTAGAATAGCAGTAGGTCGTGCCCAAAAACAAATTTTACAACTCTGGAAGTCCCCTGATCCCCCTACACACAAGTCTTGGGTGACTGCCGTAGGTAATTCGCTACTCCTGCAAAGTCATATTTACCAACACAGGGGTTTCCCTGGTAAGTTTGAAAAGTTATAGGGACCGTGGCTTGACACCCCTGGCCTCAGTCCTAGAGAACATATATAACAGAGAATCTTTCAATGCCCCTGTAGGTCATAGGGGTATGCTTTTTATATCGCTATAGTTGACCTCTGAGTTGCCAATTTTTCTTTGTGGGTACCTCTGATGTTTTTGTTGTAAATTATGTTTTGTTGGAGGAAATCTAGATGCCACTTTATTGTCGGTACCTTCTTTTCTTTACAAATGTACTTTAATGTACACGTTGAAGTTTATTGACCCTGGAATGCTGTACTGCTTATTTCTAATAAAGTTCTCTTTGATAAAAAAAAAAAAGTTAAACTCTGGAATAAGCAAATATTGTCTAAATATAATAGGCATGTATATTTTTACTAGAATCTATTAGCTGGATTCAGGTAGGCGGGCGCAGCGTTAGACAGGCGTAGCGTATGGCATTTACGCTACACCGCCGTAAGTCAGAGAGGCAAGTGCTATATTCACAAAGCACTTGCCTCCTAAGTTACGGCGGCGTAGCGTGAATGGGCCAGCGTAAGCGTGCCTAATTCAAATGAGGATGTGGGGGGCGTGTTTTATGTAAATTACTTGTGACCCGACGTGATTGACGTTTTTTACGAACGGCGCATGCGCCGTCCGTGTACATATCCCAGTTTGCATTGCTCCAAAGTACGCCGCAAGGACGTATTGGTTTCGACGTGAACGTAAATTACGTCCAGCCCTATTCACGGACGACTTACGCAAACGACGTAAAAAATGTTTAAATTTCGATGCGGGAACGACGGCCATACTTAACATTGACTAGGCCAGCTATTTGATGGAATAACTTTACGCCGGAAAACGCCTTATGTAAACGGCGTATCTTTACTGCGACGGGCGCACGTACGTTCGTGAATCGGCGTATGTAGGCATTTACATATTCTACGCCAAACTCAATGGAAGCGCCACCTAGCGGCCAGCCTAAATATTGCACCCTAAGATACGACGGTGCAGGCTGTCGTATCTTATCTAGGTTTAAGTGTATCTCAGTTTGAGAATACACTTAAACTTACGACGGCGCAGATTCAGAGTTACGTTGGCGCGTAAAGCTTTCTGAATCTAGCTATTTGAGTGTTTAGTGTATTTCTTCCAAATCTGTGCAGTAATTCAGTGCAGAACTTGTGCAGGAGTTTCTTTTGATAAAGACCACTCTCGCTGCTACTCTTTGTTCTTAAGCAGGGTGACTGGTCTTGTATCCGCTTCAATGTAGTTTTCTGCAGACATCCTATAGTAATTTGGACTTGTTGGGTCCCATCCACACCACTACTGTCAGCACAGAGTATGTGCGGCACAGTGGTCATGTCACTGCTGCTTTTACAAGCTAAAATCTATTGCCTAGATTCACATACATGGCCGCAACTTTAAACGGCGTAAATGTACTGCGGCGGCCGGGCGTACGTTCGTGAATAGGCGTATCTAGTGATTTGCATATTCTACGCCGACCGCAATGGAAGCGCCACCTAGCGGCCAGCAGAAATATTGCAACCTAAGATAGGACGGCGCAAGCCGTCGTATCTTAGATATGTTTAAGCGTATCTCTGTTTGAGAATACACTTAAACATAGGTCAGCGCAGATTCTGAGTTAGGTCGGCGTATCTACTGATACGCCGGCCTAACTCTCTCTGAATCTACCTATATGTTTGAAAAGACATTTGATCAACACAAAGTGGATTTATATGCTTTCTGGTTTTTGAGAAATATTTTTTAAATAGAAGTTTTTACACCTGGAGTTTAGCTTGAAGTGATATTTTATAGAGTCATTGTCACTTAACAAACTGGGCTATGGCTTCCTTGTGCCCCCTCCAGACAAGTGCACTCTCTAACTTAGGTAGGTAGGTGCTAAGTGTAAGGTTTTTGTGTAAGCTGCCAGCGCAGGAAAAAATTAAGCAGGCCTATGGTGTGAGCTAAGCCTGTTTGTTTTGATCTGGGGGCAGGGTAGTGGTTTAGTATAGCAGTAGGTGACTGACATGTACTTCAGCTCTTGGGCATCTCCTCTGTTTACAGGGAGAATGTTCTGGAAAAGGGGCAGGGCAGAGAGCTGGAGTGACATGGGGTGCATGTGAGGAGCTCTGATCAATCCCCAACTAGGATTGGCAGGGGACGGGCCTCCTATATATACACATGGTCAGCCTGCTGGGGGATGAGTTGTCGGCTGGGTGAACTGGATGATGGAGTGTTAGATTGTCGTGTCTGAGGTAACCCCCTTTCTGGGGGGGGGGGGATGTACCTCAGGCAGGGAGCTTGAGAGCTGGGAGGGACAGGAGCTGGAGGAGACAGTTTGTCTGCACGTCCGGAGTACTGTCATTCAGGAAGGATCCAGGACAGGTGACAGTGAGTGGAAAGCTCTGGAAGAGACATGGCAGGGGAGTTGGATGTAAAGCCAGAGGGAGAGACTGTGAGAGTTTGTCTCAAGTCGCTGCAGCCAGGAGGGCAGGCAGGATTTGCAAGTCGGACTTGCTGGGATCAGTAGTGTATCTACATATACATCCCAGAGAAACAACAGGAAGTGGGAGGAAATCTTTTCAAAATTAAGCAAAGTTAACATGGCTCTAATCAGGTGCTTCAAAACAGCACCCCACCGCTGGAATTCAGGCGCCCAGCATCTGAAAAGGGGCCGGACGCCTGAATAGGGGGTGGCTACAGTGGCCATGGATAGATTCATGAAATGCATAGAGGGGGTGGCTGGAGAGGGAAGGCGGAGCCCGTGATCCCTTAATGGACGCACCACCACTGTCTGACACCCTGGGTTCAGTCATTTTTCCCAACTGTCACCAATATGAAGAAATTTACACAATACCAGTGAAACAGTTCAACTGTGGTAAAAGAGACACATAAAAAAGTGTAAAACATAACACTGTAAATTGCAAAGGTATTTTTATCTGAACAATATAGCACTGTTTATAAACACTATTTGCTATGGTAACCTTTTGGTAGTAAAGAGCAATGAAAAACATACAAAATTACCCAAATTGTGCCAGACTCTGTTTCCGTCCTAGTAACCTATGTGAACAGGTCAGCAGAAGGGTAGGGAACTGACACTTCATTTACTATGTCTGGCTCACCCCCCTTTGTTTTCTCAACCCATAGGCCATAACATTAGTACAACATAACAAACATTATGCAAACTATTGTGTTTAAATTGGCTGGCTGCTTTAAATAGAGTTCCAGAGAAAGTGAAAGCAGACCCTTTGTGCTAAAAATAACTTAACTCAATTGAGTGAATAAAGAGAGGATAAAAGGGTTAAAGTGTTACTCCTGGAGTCCGGCAAAATCTTCAGCTAGCCTTGAAGTACTAAGAATAGGGTAATCCTTGATGATAGGGTATAGCAAATTTGGCTGATTAGTGCAGAAGGATCTTATCGCTTGTGTAGGTGCCCTGCAGTTGGACTATAAAGCACTAGAGGGCACTGGAGTAGAAGTATTCATCACTGATGTCTTATATTTATTCTACAGCAAGCTCTTTGTAGACCTGTCCTCCTGTTCATTGTCCTTATAAAAGGCAATCAGCTGCATTTATAAGATTGACATCTACCTATTTCTGTGCAATAAGGGGGACACTGAAAGTTGTATTAAAAGTTGGCAGGGACTGAGCAGAGTTCCTGACATAAATGCGCATTCCCTAAATGTAATACAAAAGGACAGTAAAATACTTCTACACAAAGGATAAAAGTGAAGAAAAATTGTTGTGCATTATGCCCCTTTCACACGGACGGCTGTTCTGCCGCAGTTAAAAGCATGTTTATTTTCTGTGAAATTCAAGACTCCAGGCACAGCGATCAGCTGCTTTTGTACAGTGCAATTAGCTGTGTTTACATGCGGTTGTGTTTAGCTGCCGCACGATATTGAACGGGGATCCGACTTGTATTCCCGCCAATACCAGGCACTGTGTTTGGTATGAATCATGAGGGGGAACTCCACACCAAATTTTAAATAAAAAAACGGCATGGTTTCCCCCTCCAAGAGCATACCAGGCCCTTAGATCTGGTATGGATTTAAAGGGGAACTCCTAAGCTGAAAAAACGGCGTGGGGGTCCCCCCAAAAGCCATACCAGACCCTTATCCGAGCACGCAGCCCGGCCGGTCAGGAAAGGGGGTGGGAAAATGTGAGCGCCCCCCCCCTCCTGAACCGTACCAGGTCGCATGCCCTTAACATGGGGGGTGGGTGCTTGGGGCAGGGGGGCTCCCTGCGGCCCCCCACCCCAAAGCACCTTGTCCCCATGTTGATGCGGACAAGGGCCTCTTCCCGACAACCCTGGCCGTTGGTTGTCGGGGTCTGCGGGCAGGGGACTTATCGGAATCCGAGAGCCCGCTTTAATAAGGGGGTCCCCAGATCCCGGCCCCCCACCCTATGTGAATGAGTATGGGGTACATCGTACACCTACCCATTCACCTGGGGGAAAAAGTGTCAAGAAAAAAAACACACTACACAGGTTTTTAAAGTAATTTATTAGGCAGCTCCAGGGGTCTTCTTCCGACTTCGGGGGTCTTCTTCCGACTTCTCCGCTCTCTGTTTCTTTCTGACTTCTGCCGGGCTCCTCCGCTATCTTCTTCCAGCTCTTTTACTAGCGGTGGCCCGGTCTTCTCCCTTCTTATGACTTGGGGGTCTTCTTCCGACTTCTCCGCTCTCTTCTCCTGCTCTCCGGTTCTTTCTGCCTTCTGTCGGGCTCCTCCGCCATCTTCTTCCCGCTCTTTTACTAGCGGCAGCCCGGTCTTCTCTGTAATCTTTTTCCCTCTTCTCGTTTTTCGATGTTGACACGACGAATTCTCCCGCTGTAATGCCGTGTGTGCAGTGTGCAACAATTTATATAGGCATGGGGCGTGGTCACCGGGTGATATCACCCGGTGTCCCCGCCCCTTATGTCGTCACCACCCGGAGCATGATGGGACTGCGACGTCATAAGAGGCCTATATAAATCGTTGCGCACCGCGCACACGGCATTACAGCAGGAGAGATCGTCGAGTCAACATCGGAAGAAGAGAAGAGGGAAGAAGACGACGCAGAAGACCGGGCCACCGCTAGTAAAAGAGCTGGAAGAAGATAACAGAGGAGCCCGGCAGAAGGCAGAAAGAACCGGTGAGCGGGAGAAGAGAACGGAGTAGTCGGAAGAAGACCCCCCCCAAAGTCGGAAGAAGACCCCCGAAGTCGGAAGAAGGGAGAAGACCGGGCCACCGCTAGTAAAAGAGCTGGAAGAAGATAACGGAGGAGCCCGGCATAAGGCACAAAGAACCGGAGAGCGCGAGAAGAGAGCGGAGTAGTCGGAAGAAGACCCCCCGAATTTGGAAGAAGAACCCCGAAGTCGGAAGAAGGGAGAAGACCGGGCCACTGATAGTAAAAGAGCTGGAAGAAGATAAGGAGGAGCCCGGCATAAGGCAGAAAGAACCGGAGAGCGGGAGAAGAAAGTGGAGTAGTCAGAAGAAAACCCCCGAAGTCGGAAGAAGACCCCCAAAGTCGGAAGAAGGGAGAAGACTGGGGCACCGCTAGTAAAAGAGCTGGAAGAAGATAACGGAGGAGCCCGGCATAAGGCAGAAAGAACCGGAGAGCGGGAGCAGAGAGCGGAGTAGTCGGAAGAAGACCCCCCGAAGTCGGAAGAAGACCCCGAAGTCGGAAGAAGGGAGAAGACCGGGCCACCGCTAGTAAAAGAGCTGGAAGAAGATAGTGGAGGAGCCCAGCAGAAGGCAGAAAGAACCAGAGAGCGGAGAAGTCGGAAGAAGACCCCCAAAGTCAGAAGAAAACCTCCGGAGCTGCCTTATAAATTACTTTAAAAACCCTGTGTAGTGTGTTTTTTTTTACACTTTTTCCCCCAGGTGAATGGGTAGGGGTACGATGCCCCATACTCATTCGCATAGGATGGGGGGCCGGGATCTGGGGGCCCCCGGATTTCGATAACACAGTGCACTGCGATTACCTGCGGTTATGTGCAGATAGCTGCGCCAAATCGTTCCTGGACGCAGTCAATTTTATTTTTTCTATCTGCACCAAACCACAGCTAAACGCAGTGTGTGAATGAGGCTATAGGGAAGCATTGTGTGCTTTTAGCTGCGGTAGATAACTTGAGAATCCGCAGCTAAAAGCACCATTCTATCCGTCCGTGTGAAAGGGGCCTTATCAATAAACAAAAAACATCCAATTAAGAATGGAGCGATTTTTTTTTTCACTGCCTTTGTATGGCAGGGACAAAATCCTAGAATTGCTCTGGAAACTCTTGAAGTAGAGCTAATGGCAAAACCTTTTTTTTTTCATAATGAATAGAGTAACTAAGGGAGGGTTATAACCCCTGACAGTTTTTGTTGGGCCATTGAGAAAATTTCCCTTCATTTCCTCTCCCATAGCCAAAACAAGAAGTGAGAGGAAATCCCTCCAAAGTGAGGGAAACCTCTGGGTGTCACCAGGGTCACCAGAACTAGTGTCTCTATTGGAACATTTCCCCTCTATTACTGTTCTTAGGACAACACAAAATTTGGGATTTTCTTTCACTCTCGGTGAGAACGGTAAACAGGACAAGAGAGGGGAAACGGAGGCACTGACAGCAATATAAACCAGGTAAGTTCCAATTCCAGGAGGACGTCCTGCTTTGCTGTCAGATCGTGCTTCCCGCGCACCCCTGCGGTGCGCATTGGCACGGATCTGTGATTGGGGTAAAGAACCAATCACAGCGACTCTTTACCATGTGACCATATGTAAAAATAACTACAGCGCTAAATTAAATAATCAAAAATATACCATTAATAAATCACCAAATAATAAAAAGCTGCAAAAATATTTTGTAGTGGGTCAAACAAAGTAGAAAAATGTGTATATGGAAATATTGCGCTAATTACTAACTTAAATAATGATGCCAACCGTGCTAAACAGTGATTCAAGCTTTGAGTAAAATAAAACAATATAGGAACAAATCCTACAAAATATGTCCAATTGTGCTTAAGATGTGCACCAGTGTTTCAAATAAAAAACAACACCCAGTTCAGTGCAGTGATAGGAAAATCCGATGTAATCACAGACACACTCCTGCTTCACAGATGAGGGATCTCCTCCACACAGACACCGCTCATGAAAAAAGAAAGGAGAGGAGACAACTCATTGCACAGATGGTAAGGCACCAAAGAAACAAAAGATATTCCTCTAGAAATAGCACACTCACGATACTGCCGTTCAAACAAAGCATAGATATCCAGTGCACCAATCCTCCATAGAGCCGCTCAGCTGATGTTGTATCTACTCATTCGGATCCACTGTCCGTCCCGCTCGTAGCTCCTCCCCCGCGCGTTACGTCAATGGTCACTTGACTTAATCATGGGTCACTCCCCGTCCGCTCTCAGCTGCTGGTATTTATAGTCAGTGAGGCTAACAGGTAGAGACGGGAGCGAGGGAGTGATTATAATGTGTAATCACTCCCTCGCTCCCGTCTCTACCTGTTAGCCTCACTGACTATAAATACCAGCAGCTGAGAGCGGACGGGGAGTGACCCATGATTAAGTCAAGTGACCATTGACGTAACGCGTGGGGGAGGAGCTACGAGCGGGACGGACAGTGGATCCGAATGAGTAGATACAACATCAGCTGAGCGGCTCTATGGAGGATTGGTGCACTGGATATCTATGCTTTGTTTGAACGGCAGTATCGTGAGTGTGCTATTTCTAGAGGAATATCTTTTGTTTCTTTGGTGCCTTACCATCTGTGCAATGAGTTGTCTCCTCTCCTTTCTTTTTTCATGAGCGGTGTCTGTGTGGAGGAGATCCCTCATCTGTGAAGCAGGAGTGTGTCTGTGATTACATCGGATTTTCCTATCACTGCACTGAACTGGGTGTTGTTTTTTATTTGAAACACTGGTGCACATCTTAAGCACAATTGGACATATTTTGTAGGATTTGTTCCTATATTGTTTTATTTTACTCAAAGCTTGAATCACTGTTTAGCACGGTTGGCATCATTATTTAAGTTAGTAATTAGCGCAATATTTCCATATACACATTACCATGTGACCAGCTGTGTCCAATCACAGCTGATAACAGTGTAAACAGTATTTGCCGATTCTGGGCATTCCTCTCCTCACGCTAACAGTGCGTGGAGAGGAGAGCCGATAACCGGCAAATCCACACAGGGGGAATCTATACTGATCATCAGGGCACTGATCATCATTGTTCTGATGATCAGTGCCACCTGTCAGTGCCCACAAGTGCTGCCAATCTGTGTTGCCTGTCAGTGCCCATTAGTGATGCCTATCAGTGCCACCTGTCAGTTGCCCATCAGTACCACATATTAGTGCCTATCAGTGCAGCTTATCAGTGCCACATATCAGTACATCCTCATCAGTGCCTCCTCCTTAGTGCCGCCTCATTAGTGCCCATCAGTGCCGCCTCAGTGCTAAATTCCAATTAGTGCAACCTATCACTGCAGCCTCGTCGGCACACATTAGTGAAGGATAAAAATTACTTATTTAGAAAATATTATAACAGAAACTAAGGATATAATGACCTCTTATGAATCCTTACATAACATAGTATACAGGCATTCAATTCCCTCCTTTCCAGGAACAACTCTGCTTGGTACCGCACTCTCTATCTTCCTGAGGCAGTTTTTTAAGGAACAATGGTTGGGGTCACCTCATAACCCTTTACAGTCAAGCCTCTCTTACTATAAGAATATTTATCTGTTCCCAATGCCCTCTGTTGATCTTCATATGGCATTAAGTTCGTGCCCCACCTCTATTCCTTTGGGGAACTTAAGTCGTTTTCCAACTACAGGAAGAATTTAGCCTACTCTAAAAATTATTGTTTTATACCACGTGGCTCGTACTCAATTGGGAGCATAAAGTGCCCCTTTAGCTATGAAAACCCACATGTAAAGAGACAAGAGAGCTGCGAACCCCAAGATTGAATAATGTAGAAAAAGGAAAAATTTCCCCATGGGGCTTTGGACAGCAAAAATGTTGAAATGTAGAGATATAATTAAGTAAAAAATGGTTTATTAAATAGTTATCAATGACATATAAATTGAATATAATAACAATTAAAAACCCTTTCCGAATCTGGTGATACAATACAAATTCCACAATAATTGAAACAATTATATACAACATTACATTATGCTGCGTGGTGTGCGTTCCAGACGCGTTTCGACCTGTGAATTGTCTCTTCAGGGGAATAATTGATTCTACAAAAATACACATTACATAAGTTTGAGATCAAAAAAACATATTAATATATATCACATAAAAAATGACCCGAAAAGGATTTTACCGTTAACAAGTGGAATGGGTGTTCTCATAGCCAGAAATTAGCAAAGCCTTGTAAGTGCCCCTTTAACCCTTTCCCCACTAAAACAGGTATGAGGATGGTCCAATACCTCTAAATTAGTATTTACATATTATTCTGCTCTTTTTGCAATCTCTGGGACTAAATATCAAGAAGCTAAAGCTGGGTGGTCCACCCTACTTCTTTAGCTTACAGACCAGGACCAGAATTTGTGAACACTTAGGAAAGCTCTGTAACATCCTGTGAGGATAGAGTGATACTATTGAAACGGTTTCACCAAGCTCACTATGACCCTGCCAGACTCCATAAATTGGCCTATGCTCCTCTTCAACTTGCTTTTAAATTTGTGGAGAAGCTGCTAATTTCTTGCATGGTTTATGGATCTGTCACTATATTTGGGAGTTCTGGTTAAAATGGAATGACTTTGTTTCTCTGCGGTGCTGAAACGCCCTGATAGTCCTCATCCTAAAACATGCTTACTGGGGATCATTGGGTACCTACGAAAAGGCTCTACTGAGCACCCTCTATTTTTATTCATAGAAATCAATCCTTTTAACATGGAAGGGGCCTTTATCCCCAACCATTGCTTTCTGGAAAACATTGGTTAAGGCCTCGTTTACACAGGTATACTATAGCCGGGCTGGTGCGGATGCACAGCACCGATGCAGACAGTGTGCATTTGGGGACTGTGCACTCTTGTGTCACCTACCTGTAGTGTCGCCAAGACAGAAAGTGGACGGAGTCTTCCCAATACAACACAAATAGCTATCTAACGTTAAAAGAAAAAAAAAATTTTTTTGGCTATACACACTTTAAAGCTTTCTTAATCCAATATAAACCCATAGGAACAGGCAAGTGTCTGTGTGTATCTTAGATGCTCAGCAAAGATTTTTCTGTGTACCCAGATTCTGGGCATTCACTGCATGCATTCCTAGACTTGACTTCCAAGTTGGAGCTCAGTCATTCCCACTTGTCATACCATAATGCAGACATTTCAATGGCCAAAAGAGAAGTGCTTGCATTGTTACTGGCAGGATAGGCACAGTTATGATTGGAATTTAAGTTGAGGATTACAGTATAAGCTTTGCTAATTGTAGTGTCTAATCACACTGTATGTGCTTGTAGTAGATAAACTTTTTTTTTTTTTTGTCTTTGGTTGTCTTTTATTTGCAAAAGTGAACACCAGTATGTTACCCTATCATTTAAATTCATTAAGAAGGAATTAAACCAATTTAAAATTCACCATAGAGTATATTTTACCCCTCTAAAACTGCACTGGATCTTTCCTTCATATCCATCTAGATGTTTTTGTTGTTTGGAATACCCAGACACATTTTTACATAATGTCCAGTCATTAGGCCTCTTGGGCATATATCTCTAAGTGTATTCGGTCAGTCACGACTGTTTCGGTGCCCTTATCTGTTGACGTCTGTATACTGGGTCTTGTCTATTTGCTGCACACTTCCAGGGCCATGAGAACGCTGCTTGGATTGTTAGTATTCTACGCTCGTAAAACTATACTCCTAGGGCTGGATTCAGATACATTGGCGTATCTGTCCGCCCGGCGTAACGTATCTGAGATACGTTACGCCGCTGTAACTTTGGGCGCAAGTTCTTTATTCAGAAAGAACTTGCGCCCTTAGTTACGGCGGCGTAACATATGTGTTGCGGCGTAAGGCCGCGTAATTCAAATGGGGATGTAGGGGGCGTGTTTTATTTAAATTGGGCTTGACCCCCCGTATTTGACGTTTTTTTTAACGGCGCATGCGCCATCCGTAAAATATCCCAGTGTGCATTGCTCTAAATGACGTCATTGCTTTTTAACGTAAATTACGTCCAGCCGTATTCACGAACGACTTACGCAAACGACGTAAAAATTTCAAAACTCGGCACGGGAACGACGGCCATACTTAACATAGGATACGCCGCACATACCCCTCATATAGCAGGGGTAACTTTACGCCGGAAAAAGCCAAACGCTAACGACGTATAAAAAAAGCGCCGGGCGGTCGTTAGTTTCTGAATCAACGTAAATAATAATTTGCATATTCCTCGCGTAAACAAACGGAAGCGCCACCTAGCGGCCAGCGTGAGATTGCAGCCTAAGATACGACGGTGTAAGACACTTACACCTGTCGTATCTTAGGGATATCTATGCGTAACCTGATTCTATGAATCAGGCGCATAGATACGACGGCCTGACTCAGACATACGATGGTGTATCAGGAGATACGCCGTCGTATCTCTTTTCTGAATCCGGCCCCTAATCTGGAAATCCCCACAAGCCCTGACAGTAGATTTTTGGAAGTCCACAGTAACAAAATGGTGCCACTGTATAAATTTACTTATGAGTCTAGACTCTAGATTATGCCCTACCAAATTCTTCAAGGTCTGGGACATTTGGACCGAATCTAAGAAGACTTTGGCTTCTGTCACCGTATCCCCTTAGGACCTTTTGCAATAACTCCTTGGTAACAGTTAGGGAATATTTCAGTGCGCTGTGGGAATAATTCTACCAATATGTTACTTATTGACCCTTCAGTGGAACAAACATATTTGTCTTAGGGCATTGGTTGCTATACCATTGTGTTTTGTATTTTTGTTTTGTATTAAGTTGTTTTATGGTGTACTTTATTTTACTTTTTTCAATCCGATGCTGCATCTGTCCCTCTCCAGCTCTGTAGCAAGAACAGAGCGACCAAACACCGCTGATCGCTCAGTTCTCCCTCTTTGCTGTGAGCAGAGGGGCAGGACTGTCAATCACCAGCTCTTTGCTCTTCCCTCCAGCACTCAATGGAGCACTGGACTGTGGACAGGGCAGGATAGGTCGCCTCAGGCTCTTGGCCAATCACTAATGCCTCGTTTCCTCTAAGCGGAACGGTTTGGGTCGGTACAGTTTGGAACGGTTAGAATGGTCCAGTCTATTCTGGTGAGCGTTTCCACTGCAAGTCGGACGGTCAGGGGCCATACAGGGTTTAGAAAAAATGCCTAGCGTGTCCGCTAATCAGTGGAATGTATTGTAGCTCCGCCCTAACTGAACTGTACCATTTTCTATGGCCCCACATCTGAAGCAGGACCCAGAATGGTGCAGTATGGTTTGGTTGTATGGGCTGCTTTCATAATGGAAACACCCAAAATAGCGTACTGTACCGAACCGTACCGAACCGATCCCCTCAGTGTAAACAAGGCATTAGAGAAGGATCCAGGTGTCGGTCCAGGGTTCTGAGTTGATCCCATGCATACGGTCACGATCTATTCAGAGCCTGGACTGACTCTGTGATGTCAGCCAACAGCGGGATTCAGTACATAGGAGAAGTACAGTTAAAAAAGCTTTGATTATACTTCTCCTTTAAGGGGAAAGTAGAGAAGAGATGTGGAAAGGAGCCTGCAACTCAATGTGATGACTCAAGAGAAGAACACAAAATATTAATATACAATATCTCCAATATAGCTGTCTTAAAGGACAAATATTTTTCAAAAGTTTACACATTACACAGGTGTAAAAATGATATGCAAAGGTCCTTATCCCCCAGAAACCAATTAGTCCACAGTATGCAGATCCCTAAACTTTTGATCGGCTATTGATTATTGCATTGTGGACTGAAAAATTGGCAAAGATAGAAAATTTGAAAAAAGGGGAGTCTGTGGCATTGTGCTGTGTGATAAAACTACACGTTTTAGAGTGGTCTTTTATTGTGGCCAGCCTAAGGCACACCTGTGCAATAATCATGCTCTCTAATCAGGTTCTTTATTATGCCACACCTATGAGGTGTATGGATTATCTAGGCAAAGGAGAAGTGCTCACTAACACAGATTTAGACAGATTTGTGAACAATATTTGAGAGAAATAGGCATTTTGTGTATATAGAAAAAGTCGTAGATCTTTAAATTCAGCTCATGATAAATAAGGGCAAACACAAAAGTGTTGCGTTTATAATTTTGCTCAGGCCCCGTACACACGAGAGGATCCATCCGCTGAAAAATCTCAGCAGATCGGTTTCAGCGGATAGATCCCCTGGTGTGTACGTTCTAGCGGATATTTATCCGCGGATATTTCCGATTTCCAGCAGATAAAAATTTGTTAGCATGCTAACAAATCTATCCGCTGGAATCGGCTCCAGCGGATCGATCCGGTGGTCTGTACAGACTCACCGGATCGATCCGTCCGAACCCGTCCCTCGCATGCGTCGTAATGATTCGATGCATGCGTGGATTTCCTTATATGACAGCGTTGCGCACGTCGCCGCGGCGACGGCGCGACACGTCACCGCGGTTGAATTCCTCGCAGATTTGGATCGGATGGTGAGTACATGTCAACGGATCCTAATCCGCCAATCCTATCGTGTGTACCAGGCCTCAGTGTAGTTCCATTATCTGTTGATCCTGCCAGAAGTTGTTTGTTTTTTCCACTTCCTGTAACGGGATGACAACACTGTGTTGGGGAAGAAAGGGAATTTAGGCGACTTTGAACATGGCAAAGTTGTTGGTGCCAAGCAAGCTGGTCTGAGTATTTAAAAAACTGCTGATCAAATGGGATTTTCGTGCACAACTATCTCTAGGGTTTACAGAGATTGGTCCGAAAAAAAGAAAATATCCAATGATTGACAGTAGTGTGGACAAACTGATTGAAGATGATAGAAAGGCAACATTAACTCACTCACCCACTCGTTACAACCAAGGTATGCAGAATACCATCTCTGAATGCACAACACATTAAACCTTGAGGGAGATGGGCAACAGCAACAGAAGATCACACTGGGTGCCACTCCTGTCAGATAAGAACAGGAAACTGAAGCTTCAATTCAGACAGGCTCACTAAAATTGGACAATAGAAGACGGAAAAACGTTGCCTGATCTGATGAGTCTCGATTTCAACTGCAACATCAGATAGTAGGGTCATAATTCAACGTAACCAACATGAAAGCATGAATCCATCCTGCCTTGCATCAATGGGTCAAGCTGGTGATGTAATGGTGTGGGGGATATTTTCTTGGCACACTTTGGGCCCCTTAGTACCAATTGAGCATCGTTTAAACGCCAAGGCCTACCTGAGAATTGTTGATGATCATGTCCATTCCTTAATGACTATAGTGTACCCATCTTCTGATGGCTACTTCCAGCAGGATAATGCACCATGTCACAAAGCTCAAATCATCTCACCGCTGGTTTCTTGAACATGACAATGAGTTCAATGGCCTCCACAGTCAACAGATCGCAATCCAATAGAGCATCATGGATGTGCAGCCGATAAATCTGCAACAACATGCGTGATGCTATCATGTCAATATGGACCAAAATCTCTGAGGAATGTTTCCAACACCTTGTTGAATCTATGCCTTAAAGAATTAAGGCCGTTCTGAAGGCAAAAGGGGGTTCAACCCGATACTAGAAAGGTGTACCTAATAGAGTGGCTGGTAAGTGTAGCTTATCCCAACCCCTGGTTATCCCAATCCCTTTCGCTGGACAGCTTGGTCTGCATGTAAATGTGGTGAAAAATATAAATTAAGGCGTGTAAGAAATAATCATTACGGCCCGGATCCACAAAGAGCTGCCTATCTTTAAGGCAGGCGTAGCGTATCTCAGATACACTACGCCGCCGTTACTTACAGCGTATTTTCCGTATCCACAAAGTATTTGCGCCGTAAGTTACGGATGCGTAGTGTAACTGTGTCAGCGTAAGGGCGCGCAATTCAAATGGATAAGATGTGGGCGTGTTTTATGGGAATTCCTATTGACCCCACATAAATGAATTTTTTTTGAATGGCGCATGCGCCGTCCGTGGGGGTATCCCAGTGCGCATGCTCGAAATCACGTCGCAAATAGTCAATGCTTTCGACGTGAACGCGAACGTTTTACGCAAACAACATAAATGACAGAAAATTCGACGCTGGCCCGACGTCCATACTTAAAGGGGAGTTCCACCCACAATTTCACTTTTTAAATATAAATACCCCTGTAATACACAAGCTTAATGTATTCTAGTAAAGTAAGTCTGTAAACTAAAGTCTGTTTTGTTAGGTTGTTACAGCATTTAAATAGTTTATAATCTAGAAATAGACCGTGGCCATCTTAAGTGTGGGCATCATGAAGCCAGACTGTATGACTTCCTGGATTTCAGCTTTGCATATCTCGCACATGCTCAGTGCACAAGCAATGTAATAGGTTTCAGTCAGGTTTGCAAGGACTACTGGGAAACATGATGCCTATCCCAGAAACCCTTGCAAATAGCCTAGGCAAATAAGGAGGAGGAAGTAATGAAGGACTACAAAATAAAGGTATTTACAAGCAACAAATTAAATAAAAATTTTCCATTCTGAACACTATGAGATTAGAGCATGCAGCACAGACAAACATAAAAAAAATGGGTGGAACTCCACTTTAACATTGCGTACGCCTCATAGAGCAGGGGTAACGTTACGCCAAAAAAAGCCTTACGTAAACAACGTAAAAAAATGCGCCGGGCAGGCGTACGTTTGTGGATTGGCGTATCTAGCAAATTTGCATACTCGACGCGGAAATCAACGGAAGCGCCACCTAGCGGCCAGCGTAAATATGCACCTTAGATCCGACGGCGTACTAAGACGTACGTCAGTTGGATCTAGCCCAGCTTCAGGCGTATCTTGTTTTGTGGATACAAAACAAAGATACGCCGGAGCATCCTAGAAGTTACGCAGCGTATCAATAGATACGCCGACGTAACTTCTTCGTGGATCTGGGCCGTACTCCATCTAGTTACAAAATATTTTTCACTATAGATTTTTTATGACCTTCAGTAGATACTCAACTCACAGGTCCCATTAAAAAATTTACAAAAGTTAGAGCTCAAGGAAAAATACATTTACATTTCCACGTTGTATTAAAAAAGGAATACATTGCCTTTGAATGTATGTTTGCATGTTTATATATTCATGCATAGATATATTTATTTGCTTTAACATGTCTAGCTTATGTTAGTTCCTTGTAGTGCAGCAATGAGGGAATAGCGAAACCTTCAGAGTTAAAATTATCACTGATCAAAAATAGAATCTAAGTAAGATTGCCCGGAGTCCCTGAGCCAAACGTTTGGCCAGAAGATCCATCTTGTTATGGAGGAGCCGACGGGAATGTAGTGTGACAAACACTTAGAAGAAAGAAAAACATCAGAAGAATTCATAGGACGTTTGTTCTTATACGACTGCTACGCAGAGGTTACAAGGTACAAGCCTCATAATACTAAAATTCTGCATATTCTGCAATACAAGCTATATGATCATTGTTGCTACCAAAATACACATATAACACACATGTTATAAATATATATATATATATATATATATATAACATCTCCTAATAAAACTTCATATTTTTCAGAATTAGAGGCATACAATATCACACAGATGAAGTACCTTCACCACTTTTATAACACAATACTATGTTTTATAAATAATGCATCATAAGGAATTAGTAAAAACTTTATAAAGTTTCTCTTTTTCTAACAGACTACTGTTTAAAAAAAAAAAAGAAGAAGATAAATATAGATATTTTAGTAATAGATCATTTCTAACTAAGTATACGGATATTTATAGTCGCAGAAATGTAATATTTAAGTAATCGATATTAATAGTAAGTCATGCAACTTTTTGCGTTTATGTTGACCTTTGGTCATAGGTACATTGTAGCGGGTGACATAAAGCTTTCATGTTGGTATCAATGCTGTTTATTGGCAGGTTATCATGGATACAAAGTGATGAGACACAGATTAATTTAGGGATGGGTAAGATAATACTGTACAGAAAATTCCTGAACACAAGACCTTGTATTGACAAACACAGAGACTACAGTAGTTACAAGATTATTAGAGTGCCTTGAGAAAGTATTCATACTCCTTGAAATTTTCCATGTTTTGTCATGTTATAACCAAAAACGTAAATGTATTTATTGGGATTTTATGTAATAGACCAACACAAAGTGGCACATAATTGTGAAGTGGAAGGAAAATGATAAATGGTTTTCAATTTTTTTTATACAAATAAATATCTGAAAAGTGTGGCGTGCATTTGTATTCAGCTCCCTTTACTCGGATACCCCTAACTAAATCTAGTGGAACCAATTGCCTTCAGAAGTCACCTAATTAGTAAATAGAGTCCACCTGTGTGTGTAATTTAATCTCAGTATAAATACAGCTGTTTTGTGAAGCCTGCATAGGTTTGTTAGAGAGCCTTAGTGAACAAATAGCATCATGAAGGCCAAACAACACACTAGACAGCTCAGAGATACAGTTGTGGAGAAGATTAAAGCAGGGTTAGGTTTTAAAAAAATATCCCAAGCTTTAAACATCTCACGGAGCACTGTTCAATCCATCATCCAAAAATGGAAAGAGTATGGCACAACTGCAAACCTACCAAGACATGGCCTCCACCTAAACTGGCAGGCTTGGCAAGGAGAACATTAATCAGAGAAGCAGCCAAGAGGCCCATATTAACTCTGGAGGAGCTGCAGAGATCCACAGCTCAGGTGGGAGAATCTGACCACAGGACAATTATTAGTCATACACTCCACACATCTGGCTTTTATGGAAGAGTGGCAAGAAGAAAGCCATTGTTGAAAGAAAGCAATAAGAAGTCCAGTTTGCAGTTTGCCAGAAGCTGCGTGGAGGACACAGCAAACATGTGGAAAAAGTTGCTCTGGTGAGATGAGACCATTGAACTTTTTGGCCTAAAAAGGAAAGTTCTTTATGTGGCGGAAAACTAACACTACATATCACCCTGAACACACTATCCCCACCGTGGAACATGGTGGTGGAGCATCATGTTGTGGGGATGCTTTTCTTCAGTGGGGACAGGGAAGGTGGTCAGAGTTGATGGGAAGATGGATGGAAACAAATACAGGGCAATCTTAGAAGAAAACCTGTAAAAGTCTTTAAAAGACTTGAGACAGGGGCGGAGGGTCACCTTCCAGCAGGAAAACGACCCTAAACATACAGCCAGAGCTACAATGGAATGGTTTAGAACAAAGCATATTCATGTGTTAGAATGGCCCAGTCAAAGTCCAGACCTAAATCCAATTGAGAGTCTGTGGCAAGACTTGAAAATTGCTGTACACAGATGATCTCCATCCAATCTGACAGAGCTTGAGTTATTTGGCAAAGAAGAATGGGCACAAATTTCACTCTAGATGTGAAAAGCTGGTAGAGACATCCCCAAAATACTTTCAGCTGTTATTGCAGTGAAAGGTGTTTCTGCAAAGTATTGACTCAGTGGGGCTTAATACAAATGCACGCCACATTTTTGACATATTTATTTGTAAAAAAAAATTGAAAACCATTTATCATTTTCCTTTTACTTCACTATTATGTGCCACTTTGTGTTGGCCTATGACATAAAATGACGTTTTTGGTTGTAACATAACAAAATGTGGAAAATTTCAAGGGGTGTGAATACTTTTTCAAGGCACTGTATACGTAGATCAGGAAAAAAATAACTCTTTTTAGGTAGAGATATAAAATTCTCGCATTTAACGCACATATTTATAAAAAATAATTGATTCTGGCATATTCCTGAAAAATGCTCCACTACATTCTCTCCTGCTAATTGTGCGAGTTATAACATTTTGTGGTGCAAGGTGAATGGGGTAAATAGCTTGAGACCTTAGGCAGTTGCTTTGTGTTGCATGTATAGGGTATATGGGTGGGATTATGGCCGGTAATTAGAAAAGGAAAAACAGTTCTATGACAGCAGATATCCGGAGCACCCTTGATATATACTTTTTTTTTAGGAAGCTCATACTAACTGGAGTAGAAAACAGAATGAGGAAAAAAAATGTAAATAAAAAATAAAATAAAATAAAAACAAGAACACATGATAACCAAATAAAGAGAGAAATAAAATAAGTATGGCGAGAACACAGTAAAGTTGCAAAACATAAGAGATGTGTAGTGGCAGGAACTGATAATGGGACCAAAAGTGACCAGAGATAGGGAGTGAAAAAAGTCTAAGAACACATGATGAGATTGTTGACTGTATGACTAGAGTTTGGTTGCTTAGACCAGAGCTCAAAATTTCAAGTCCTGAGCTACTAGCCAGGCCTCAAGGGTTACTCGGCACCAGTTGCCCCGCCCAACCCCTACCATGTCCCGCCCCTAATCCCGCCCCTAGACACGCCATCATAAATCTCATGAAATTACACTTAAATGTTTTATGCAGAGTTAAGTTATAAAAATAAATATTAACAACAACTTTATTTGTACCCAAAAATGAAGCCTGTCCATGTCTACCAATGCAGCATGTGTCCCCAGTGCAGCAAAATGTCCCCATTTTGCAGCCAGAGTCCCCCACCACTTTGCAGCCAGAGTCCCCCACCACTTTGCAGCCAGAGTCCCCCACCACTTTGCAGCCTACCTGTGCTGGGTAGGAGAGGAGGCGGGGCCGCCACCACCTGTTTTTTCAAACCGCGGGGAATATAACAGTATTCAATTCAATAGCTGTCTTCCCCGCCGCGTGTCATATACAGCCCCTCCCCCCTTTCCGGGAAACTTTGATAGACAGATCACCCGTCCAATCCTGGGAAGGGTGATCTGTCTATCAAAGTGCCCAGACAAGGGGGAGGGGCTGTATATGACGCGAGTGGCGGGGAACACAGCTATTGAATTGAAAGCTGTTATGTTCCCCGCACTCTAAACAACCAGGCGGCGACAGCAGCGGCGACTCTCCTCTCCTTGCTCGCCCCCTCCTGCTCCCAGGCAGCCCAAACTCGCCAGCCCCTAAAATTTACTCGCAAAATGCGAGCAGGCGAGTGTAAATTTGAGGGCCTGGATTAGACCTCATGCACCCTGGAGTCTGCAGGCTTAAAAAGATGGTTCAGATAGGGCATGCAGCTGACCACTGAAGTGAACGGCTGTATGCCCCTGTACCCACGTAAATGCTGATGCTTCTATGCATGCAAAGCTTCTGTGTTTTGGGAAATACATTGTATGCGTATGCTCGGGTATAAACTGAACATTTGTGATTAGATGAGTACAGGGGTGTACAGGCATTCACATCTATGGCCAGCTGTATGTCCCACCTGAGACATCTCAGGCATGAGAAAACACCAGGGATTTTACACTAGGCATATCTTATGGCCTCTTGCAGTCAGGCGCCAGAGCCTGTGCAACATAAACTCCAGTGTACTCCGCCAACCTGGAAAGCACAGGTGTTCTGTACAGACACTCACAGACATGAATGACCGTTTTCAGTTATATTTGGGTATACACGGGTGCTTGTGTAAACACTCCTAGAGGGGTACGGCACATGCAAAAAATAAGAAACGTTTAAATTTTTTGCATACGCCAGAATGTTATATGAGTGTTTACAAAAGTACTAGCATTTAGCCGAGTACAGCCATGTACAGTCACTGACTAGTTTTAAAAAGCTGCATTTCTGAGGCAATCATCCTTATCTTTGCTTACCTATTTAGTGACCCCAAACAAGTATGCAAGTCAGGGGTCCTAACCTTACAGCCTGCATACCTGTTCCTAGTAAGTTACTTGTAACAAACAAAAGAGGAGCAGGAACAGTAGACAGTTGTAGCACCCATAGTTATATCTTGATAGATTCCATGGGATTTAAACCATTCATTACTCTTAATACTCCCTTAGGATGGCTGGTGTCAAGTCTCGCTATGAGCCCTTACCTGTCCATGACCTACAGCGACTTCTCTGGAGTCACAGATCATCCACAGGACATGTCAACCAAGTATGGCCAAAACTATACCTGGGAAATGCGTAAGGAGACTTCATCTGGGTCATTTTGCATCCTTTCTGCATATTGTAACTGTAAAAGATTGAAATGCGTTTCAAATGTGTGCTTTCAAACAATGTGTTGTATGTCTCTAGTTATGGCCGAACAAAGATTTAATTTGCATCTTAATTTATTTCAATCCATTGGTGCTTTGCTATTACCAATGCATGCTATATGTGCAGGTAAAGGGCAATATTATGACTATTTGAAGAGCTTAAAGCGGAGGTCCGCCGCATTTACAAATACTGCAGCTGCTGACTTTTAAAATAAGGACACTTACCTGTCCAGCGTGCCCGCGATGTCGTCACTCGAGGCTGACCCGTCCCTTGGTCCTCAGATGCTGCCGCCATCATCTTCGGTAAGGGAATCAGGAAGTGAAGCCTTGCAGCTTCACTTCCTGGTTCTCTACTGCGCATGCACGACTCGCGCTGTGCAATGCTACTGGTCCCTGCTGTCTTCTGGGACCCGTGTGTCTCCAAGAAGACATCGGGGTGCCGGACGTGAAGTAGATCTCCCCAGATAATGCTGGGGTCTATGCCCGGAAGTGGGTGCAAATACCAGGTATCTGCTCCTCCCCCCTGAAAGGTGGCAAATGTGACACCAGGGGGGGGAGGGAATCCGGACAGCAGAGGTTCCATTTTTATGTGGACCTCCACTTTAAACATAAGGGAAAGACAGCCACATTTAAAAAAATCCATGTCAAATTATACTGCACAGACAAAGACTTATGTTTGGGAAATTGGATTAGGCTGGGTATTGCCCTGACCCTCTTCCTGAGCCATTGGGGCTGTGTAATACTGTGCAACTTTTTTTATAGACCCCGATGAAAAAAGCTTTCACCCCTCAGACTTGCAAATAAATGACTTTTACAATAAGGTTAACGTGTCACTAAACCCACATCATAAACACCTACCAATAAATTATGTATTACAAGCAGTTCATACACTCAATCACTTCAATCACTCAGTAACTATGAGATTTTTTTTCTTTATTCTGCAAAAAAACCTGGTTGATCCTGCTGTTCTCTATCTCCACCTTCTGTCCAATTCCCCAATTCAGCTAAAGATTTTGCAGAGCAGTGTTGGCAGCTCTGCACATGCTCAGTTTTCAGTGAGTTTCCATGCTGTGCTGAGCATTTCCTCCCTATCATATCTGTGCAGCCCATGTGACTGTAGAGTCACACGTGTGGGAGTATACACAGTGGTAAATTACAGCCCACGTCTTCCCTCCTCCTCCATGACCACTAATCAGCTAAACACAATGGGGGCGGGATATTACATCTTGATTGATGGAGGAATCACCTCCCTCTTATTCTAAGACACAGGCTGGACTGGCAGAAATCCACCCACACCATGTTATTGACAAAAAATAATAGAGGACTAGAAGCTCCTCCTCAGAGACGGCTCTTTAATTAGGCAAATTAGGTGGTCGCCTAAGGCCTCCCACTCACAGGGGCCTTGCGGCCGCCTAACTTAACCAATGCATTATCCCTGTTTTGAGGGACAGGGGACTTTAACGCTGCTTCGCTCAGGTAGCATTAAGAGCCCTGACTCAGGAGCAGGGCCGCCAGCGTCCCTAACAACCAGTGAATATCGGTGACACCCCTTGTGACGTCAATGACCCAGTCAATGACATCACAAAGGGGCGCGTTCACCAGGTGACACCCCCAGGGTGGCCCCTGTCCCTTCGTTATTAAAGAGCAGGATCTGGGGACTGCCTTGTTAAAGGGGGCTTCCAGATTCCGATAAGCCCCCTGCCTGCAGACCCCCACAACCACCGCCCAGGGTTGTGGGGAAGAGGCTCTTGTCCTTGATTTATTTTTCCCATCATGGGTGTGAGTGGGGCCCCATGTCAAGTTTTGCCTAAGGCCTCACTAAGCCTAGAGCCACCTCTGCTCCTCCTGCTTATGTTGGCCTGCAAACAGGCTTGGAAAGATCTGGGTCATGTCACAGCTGTATATTATTTAGGAAACGGGTACTTAGATTTTTTTTTTTTATTAAAATAATTACAGTGCTATTATCCATATACAGAAATAGAACGTACAATGTAAATTAAACCTTGTGTGTTTAGTATCACTTTAATCTACACATGCATGGCCTTGTGAGCTCAGAGAAGGATCAGCCCCCCTGGTATATTAGAGTAGGCTGCCATTCTCATTGGGCCAAATGCTGATCTAGGTCAAGAGGTGTATAGCTAAAATGGGAATAGGTAGCAAGCATTGTTAGCCTTCGTTTGTTTAAAAATACACTTATCCATTATGCATGTTTTTTCACTTGTATCTGTTGCTCTGTGCAGTATAGAAGTTGTGAGCCTTTCCTTGGACAAAGAATTATTCTGAGAGTAATGCTAATGAATTCTCTTCACTAATTTCCCCATTCTCCTGCCTCCCGCGCCTGTTTCCAAAATTCCTGTTATTATTTACCCAGCATACAGTATAATCAAGCATGCATTCTCTTTTTTTTTTTGGTATTTTTAAACATAAAAATATTGGTTATATTTAGAACGCATGCAGCCCTATTTATTTAGGAAAGTTAAAGATATTCTCCATCCCTTTTACTGCAAACTACTGTATGTTCTGCACACAATTCTCTTCCTACCCATAAACTTTATTTATTTATTTTTATCCATACAACGATTCCATGAACATAATGTCCTAGAATATACTAGTAAATGTGAAAAACAAGTGATTTAAATGAAACGCTCATTCACCATTGCGCCAAAGATTAAGGAAAAAATTGATGAATAGAACAAATAACAAAAAAATAATAATAACAAAATAAACAAAAAACATCTGCTTGTAAAATAAACAAAATGGTAAACATGATCACTCAAACTGAAATTCAAAAGTGAACAGCAGCGCTAGATGCTTAAAGTGGGGGTTCACCCAAAAAAAAAAAAAAATTTAATTGCATCTAGCAGATCCAGCATGTTAAGGACATTACATTTCGGCATTTTTTTTCCTTTTTTTCTCGGTACATACCTTTATATCCTGATGTTGTCCAGGGCTTCCGGGTTCCGATGACTGCAGGACTAGGCGTTCCTATCCTTCCATTCGATGATTGACGTCTTGTGAAACAGGTGACCTGTCGCACAACACGCGTCACCAGACGTCGGGAAAGAGCCGAGCTGCGAGTCGGCACTATACGGCGCCTGCGCAGTCAGCTCTACACGGCGGGCGCAGGCGCCATATAGTGCCGACTCTTAGCTTGGGTATTTCCGGAAATCTGGTGACGCGCGTTGTGCGACAGGTCACCTGTTTCACAAGCCGTCAATCATCCAACGAAAGGATAGGAACGCCCAGTCCTACAAGCATCGGAAACCTGAGGCAGGGATAGGAACGCCCAGTCCCGGAGTCGTCAGAACGCGGAAGCCCTGGACAAAATCCGGATAGAAAAGGTAAGTACAGAACAAAAAAAAAAAAAAACTGCCGAAATGTAATGTCCTTACTATTGTACTTTTTAATGTAAAAAAAACGTTTTTAGGGTGAACCTCCACTTTAAAGGGTTGTAAATGTTTGTTTTTTATTTTCTAAATAGGTTCCTTTAAGCTAGTGTATTGGTGGTTCACTAAGTTATTCCTTCGATTTCCCTTCTAAATGTTTTTTTTCTTTGTTTTCTTTGTCTGAATTTCTCACTTCCTGTTCCTCCTCAGTAAGTTGTTCTGGCTGACTAACCCCCAGCCAGAATAGCGCGGATGATGGGGGCAAGCTTACTAAGGAGAAACAGGAAGTGAGGCCTCGTACAGACGACCGAGAATCTCGTCGTAAAAGAAATGTCGTTTTCCTCGACGAAATTCTTGTCAAGCTTGACGAGAATCTTGTCAAGCTTTCTTTCCCTACACACTGTCAAGATAAAATCTTGTCGTTCTCAAACGCGGTGACGTACAACACGTACGACAGCACTATAAAGGGGAAGTTCGATTCCACTGGCGCCACCCTTGGGGCTGCTTTTGCTTATCTTGTGTTACCGCGTGTTAGTAAATGTTTGGTGAAAGACGATTCGCGCTTTTCAGCATGACGAATGTGCTCCATTACGAACGCTACTTTTACCGAAGGTGCGCTCCCATCTCATACTTTTTTCTGAGCATACGCAGGTTTCTAAGCATACACACGAACATGTTTCTCGTCGTAAACCAGCCCGATGAGAAACACAACTAGGAAATTGAGACTCCCGACGAGAAAAAAGAGAGCATGTTCTCTTTTTTTCTCGTCGAGATCCACGACAGTTTTCTCAACGAAAACCATACACACGACCGTTTTTCTCGGCATAATGCTCTGCCAGTATTTTTCTTGATGGACTTTGCCGAGGAAAACGAGTGTGTCGTGTGTACGAGGCCTGAGAAATTCAGACAAAGAAAAAAAAACTTTTTAGCCTCATACACACGTACGGGATTACCGCCAGAAAACCCGAGGAGAAAACCGAGAACCTGCTCTGTAACTTTCTTCCCCCATTACACGAACGGGATTCCCGACAGGAAAACTGCCACGAGAGCTTTGGTTGGGAATCCCGGCTGTGTGTATGCTCCATCGCAGTGTTTCTCATAGGAAAACTGCCGGGTTATAAACCGCCGGGAATCCTGGCGGGAAAAAAGAGAGCTGGTTCTCTTTTTTTTCCGGCACTTTTCCCGGCCAAAGGCTCTCATGGTAGTTTTCCCAACGAAATCAAAGGAAAAGGCAAGTGAACCAACAATGCACTAGCTTAAAGGAGCCTATTTAGAAAATTAAAAACAAACCTTTACAACCCTGTTTAATCAATTCATTGAAAAATAATGAAAATTCATCAAAATCACAATGAAAAATAAATAAATAAATGCTTGAGGCCAACAGAGTAAACCTCAGAAAAAAAGTGTAGAAAATGTAAAGTCAGTGAATGAAAGTCCATAAAAAAAGTCACAGAAATGATGCAAAAAGATGCCAAAATAGTGTAAGCACCACCTTCATTTTCATCCTGTGAGCTGGCCAATAGCACCCTTTCTGTCTTGTGCTCTTGTGTCTCCATTCTGAATGGAGGAACAATGGAGATACCTTTGGACAGCAGTATTGTCAATCTGGGGCAGTGTTATGCCCTGTACACGCGATCAGTTTGTCTGATGAAAACGAACCGATGGATTTTTTCATCAGATATCCGATGAAGCTGACATTCATCAGTCTTGCCTACACACCATCGGTTAAAAATCCGACCGTGTCCAATGCGGTGACGTAAAACACAAAGATGTGCAGAGAAAAATGAAGTTCAATGCTTCCGAGCATGCGTCGACTTGATTCTGAGCATGCGTGGATTTTTGACCGATGGATTTCCCCACAGACGATCGTTTTTTTCTACCGGTTTTTTAACCTATACGAAAATTTTAAAACAGGTTCTATTTTTCTTCACCTATGGGAAAAAAACTGATGGGGCCCACACACGATCCGTTCGTCCGATGAAAACGGTCCGTTTTCATCAGACGAACCGATCGTGTGTACAGGGCATAAGATTTACTAGCAGATTGGGTAACAAATTAGGGCCACATTCCAGCTTTCGCAGTTACAGCAACATTTTTTTTTGCATTTGGAATAACAGTTTTACACAACTTTATAAAAGCTGCCCCCCTGTCACTGTTAAATGATTTGTTTCAACCCTCTAAACTGCCACATTCTCTGGACAGCTTGGTCTGTTAAAGGGGTTTTAAAGGTTAATGTTTTTTCACCTTAATGCATCCTATGCATTTAGGTGAAAAAACATCCGACGGTACCCCCCCCCCCCCCCCCCCGAACACCCGTTTTACTTACCTGACCCCTTGAAAGTCCCGCGTGTGTCCACGTGATCCTCTTCTGTTCCCAGCCTGGCCGTTGATTGGCTAGGCTGGACGGATTGATAGCAGCGGAACCATTGTCTGGCGCTGCTGTCAATCACAGCTGTCAATCACAATCAAAAGCTTTCCACCATGCTCGCTCGCTCGCATGAAGGTGGAAAGCTTTTGAGAGGAGAAGCCGAGACAGCCCTTGAGGGACCCCAGAAGACAGGGTTAGGGGACACTTTGTGCAAAACGAGCTGCACAGTGGAGGTAAGTATAACATGTTTGTTATTTAAAAAAAAAAAGTTTGCCTTTAGTGTTCCTTTAAAGGAAGTTGACAAATATCAATCTTACTGGAAGGATTAACAGGTGAAAATAAAGTAACAGGCCCCTGAATAAAGAAAACAAATCCAGCCACTACATTTAATAAATGGTAAGATGCAATATTAATACATTTTTGTTTTTAGGTTTAATAAAGTTTTAGTTCCCTTTTCTCCAAATTTAAAAACGGAACTACACTACATCAAAGCACCACAAAAACAAAACAGAAAAAACGATTTAATTAATTTCTAATATTCAAATCAATCTCACCAATCCATCCATGTCTCCTTGTTTTATTTTGCTGGAAATCACTTTTAAAAACACCCCCCTAGCATTTCTGTCTGTGGTTCAACTAGAGCAGATGTTTCATGTAGCGATTACTTCCTGGAATCCATCTGCCCTTAGCTCGGGCAGGGCAGGAAGGGTGTGCTTGCATGAGAAAACCTCTCGTCCCCCCTCCCCTTCTAAAACTCCTGTGATGTATGACATAATTTGCCTTGGCCTGGGGACAAGGATGTAAATGAGGAAATGTAAAACAAGAAAATATAATGTAGCAGCATAAGGAATAAAAATAGTTAATATTGCTTGAGAATGTGAAGTTCCGCTTTAATAAATCTGCCCTTAAAATGGCTGTTTTTTTTTTTGATTCATGAATATGTTCTTGGATTACTTGGGTATGGTTCAAAACAGGTTTATATTTAGGTCAAGTTTTTTTTTTCTTCTAGTCTAACATATAGTAGTACACAGGTACTTTTTATAAGTTCATTTGCCTTTCCTCTAGAGGTCCATGTGGTTGCAGCTTAGAACGAGTTTAAACGTTTGTTTTTAGTTTTGCTAACTGTGTAACTATGTTTGTGGAGATGACCCCAAGTCTCAGTATGTTCTGTGCTGGGTGATTTCTAAATACAAAATTATGACTAACCATCCACCTACCAGTAACCACATGACCCCAAATCTCTAAATCAAGGTGACCCTTAAGGGATCATAAACTTTTATCACAGAAAGAAGGAAGAGCTTCTAAGGCCGTGTACACACGATCGGTCATAACCAATGAAAACGGACTGAAGGACCGTTTCATCGGTTAATGAAGCTGACTGATGGTCTGATGTGCCTATACACCATCAGTTAAAAAACCGATCGTATCAGAACGCGGTGACGTAAAACACAACGACGTGCTGAAAAAAACGAAGTTCAATGCTTCTAAGCATGCGTTGACTTGATTCTGAGCATGCGCGGCCTTTCGACCGATGCTTTTGCATACTAACGATCGGTTTTGACCTATCGGTTAGGCTTCCATCGGTTCAATTTTAAAGCAAGTTCTCTTTTTTTTGACCGAAGGATAACTGACCGATGAGGCCCACACACGATCGGTTTGGACTGATGAAACGGTCCTTCAGTCCGTTTTCATCGGTTTTGACCGATCGTGTGTATGCGGCCTAAGTCTTGACAATTCCGTTTTACACTGCCAGTTTGTTGTATGATGTACCACACGCCATGTATTTGTACTACCCCTTAACTCCCAGAAGCCAGTAGGGACTCCAGATGTCCTTCAGGCTGTGTCCATGGCAGATGGGGTGAGAAACATTGGGCACCAGTCACTTTATTTAAACAAACTGAATTTATTTGACAACATTTCTCAGAAAGGAGACAGGGTTTAGGGCATAAGGTACCCAGAGCACAGTTCTACACATACTCCAGTCTCCTCTACCAACTTTACATAACATGGGTCTTTAAAGTGATACTATAGGTTTGATTATTATTATTTTTTTAAATAACATACATGTCATACGTTTGTCCAGTACTTGGGCCCAGACCTGATTAATTAACCCAAATTTGCCTCTGTTCTGCCTGTGGTACTACTTGGTAGTTTTCCCTTGTTGCCTGTAGGTGGTGTTGCCACCCTGGCCTTATGTTGGAACTCAGGTGTACCAAGCTGTGTTGGGTGTCCCTTCTCGGCAGCGGTGCAGTGGGAGTAGTGACCCCGCTGTGTATGCTGGGGAGGGGTACTTAAGGGACAGACACCATTGATCAGGGTTCTTCCTCGCCTCGCGGCCCTCCTGGTTCGAGGGGTGCATGTGTGAGCCCGACTTTGGGGCCACGTTGGCTCGGAGTGATGTTACTGTGGAGTAGGCCCGGCTACGCTCCCAAGCTGTATGTCCACAAGGGAGGAGGCTATCATGATGAGGGGAGCCAGGGGAGGACCTGCCCTGGAGGAGACCGGCAAGTGCTAGTGTCTCGGGTGAGGCCTGGTGACCCAATCAAGGAGGGATCCACTACATTGAAAGCCCTGCAGTCTGCCGGTTCCGGCTTGGAGGCTCTCTTGCTGCTGGAGGTTCGGTACTTTTGAAATCCTGTGGCAGAAGATTCCTGGACGCATCCAAATTTATTCAAAGGTCTGTGGCAGAGACCCAAATCATTCCAAGAGATCTGTGGCAGAGACTGTCTGAACATTAGTTCATGCGTCATCCCGGCTGCTAGGCCAAGTGAGAGGGGACTATCCTGGTGAGCAATACAGACTCAATAGCTGAAAATGGAGACTGATTTATTCTGTACCGCATGCCTGAGCCTTCCCCTGCTCTTCTCCTTCCTGCTTTCTCCATTTCAAGTTACCTTGCAGTAAAAAGAAATGAAGCCTAACTGGTTTTACATCGGTCTGGACATTGCATTTATTATGGACTTTCCCACCCTGACAACGAAGCTACAAAGGTAATGTGCAAACCCGAAATCTAGACCAGCAGTTCCTGCAGGGGTGGTGCTACACAGTGCTTGGCCGGACACTGATAGAAGTCACAAGACTGCTATGTACTGCTAATGAGAAAAGGTGTTAAGCGGTTTATATTTACTAAAATAATTGCATTTCCATGTTCTGTGTACTGTGGGAGACCAGATATAATGAATGCAGGGTCCTGGGTTTAGTAACACTTTTTTATGATTGCATAGCTCCCAACTGTCCCTGATTTCAAGGGACTCTCCCTAATTTGAAGCAATGTCCCTCATTCCTCCTCATTTGTTCCTAATCTATATAGATGTATATAAACTGCACTTCTGATCTATCAAAAAGTGTTTTCCAGCACTAAACCTTTCATCTGATTTCTAAATTGCTCCATTTGTAAATTCCAAATCCAATATAAAGGAATAGTAGTGGTAAAAAAAAAGCACTTGTGGGTTTAACCAATCTTGTTTTTTGCACAATTCTTCTTTAAGGGGGCGTGGCAAGGGGTGTGTCCTATGCCTGTATACTTTTGCTGATAGGTGTCCCTCATTTCCATCTCAAAAAGTTGGGAGGTATGCAATTGTGCCAGAGGCCAAAGGCAGTCAGCTTATAGCAAATTACACACACATAGTCGTCTAGAGACACACACGTTATCCTATTCAGTCTTCAGCTATTCATGCGTATTATTCCTTGTGCAGGTTTACTGCCAGGGATAAGTCTGTTCTTCGTGAGCTGGGGATCACCCACATACTGAATGCTGCCTCCGGAAAGTACCGCATTAACACAGGACCAGAGTTCTACAGAGATCTTAACATTGATTACTTAGGAGTGGAGGCAGATGACCGTCCTTATTTCGACTTGAGCGCTCACTTCTTTCCAGCATCACAGTTTATAAGGGCCGGACTGCAATCTCCTAATGGTAAATAATACAATGGCATAAGTAAGGTTGCCCTGTTAGGAACCCTGTTTCTTTTTTAGTTCATTTATTTATGCATTCATATGAGCTGCAGTGAAAGCTGCATTGGGACCTCCTTCACCTTTGTAAAAGAGTTTAAAGCTTAGAGGAAGAAGGAACATAAGGGAAACAAAGTACACAGACCAAACTTTACAGGGTTCTCTTCCATTTTAGAACTGTAATGTTTAAAGCAATGGCGGCTGGTGCTCCATTTTTCAGGGGTGGGGCAGCAATTGTCACACAATATATACAAAAAGTGTAGCGCTGGAAAAGAAATAATATGCAGCCATATAATCAATCAAAAATAATGAAAATAGTGGTGAAAAAAGTATAAAAAACACCAAAAAAGATCAAAAGTCAATCAATCAAAAATAATAATAAATAAATCCGTGGGTGAATGTTCCAAAAGAAGAGAACTTCAAACAGTTCAAATACATCCAGTGATGAAAAAAGCATGTGTAGACTCCGATGTGTGAAGACACCCGCCACCAAACAATAGATTCAAGGCTTACCGAATAGCCAGTGACTGCCCTTCGCAGGGGGGTCAAACAGGCTTAGTAGATTGATGATCCTCTCAGGGATGTTATGGAATCCTCCCACTAGTGGTTAATCCAGGGACTCAAACCAACACTTCCCAAACTGGGTAGGAATGTAATCCACAAGCACTTCCGAGGAGGGGTGTGTAAACATCCGATGGTATGGGGTTAATGGTGCCCAATAGAAAAAAAGAAAGGTAGACTTCCCATAGTGTAGGCGTTCAAAAAGATTTAATTAAAACAAATACAAAAATACATCCACTCAGTGGCAGAGTATATAGGATAAACATATTCCTTGCAAGGATAATAAAGAGGGCTCCGTGGTGTGTCAGCCTGCCAATGCAGATTGCACATGCGCAGTACGATCGTTTCGTCACAACTGACGTCATCAGGGGCACGCACACGCAACTGCGCATGCGCTATTTATCCACCAGAGACGCTGATCAGGCGTCCTCATTGGTTAAACAGCGGACCAACACGCCGAGCTAATAGGAGGAAAAACTAGTATTGATCCTTAAACCCAGAACTTATTAGTTTAAAAACAGAGGGAAACTCACATCTTGTGGACAAGATAGCATATTACTAGACCAGTAACAAAGATAACATGAATGACTTCTCCTTAAAACTATAGCAAAATAGAACAATGCCATCTTGTGGATAAAAAAGTATAATTACTAGTTATAAAGAAAAGTGAAATTAGACGGTTTTTAACATGTACCTTAAGGCTGTATTTATACTGCCAACCCTGCCATCATATGAATAGATAGTACAATTAGTATTAAGACCATAAAATGAATTACATGGTCTCACACATTCCATAGGGAGTAAATAAATTAAATTAAATAAGGTGGGCTCAGGGCGCAGTGCTTACCTTTTTGAAGCCAAATAGAGCCTCAGGCTCTAATCATGTGCTTCTAAAAAAAAAAAACCCTGTTGAAATCCATGTGTCCGGCATCCTGGGGTCAGGCACATGGATTAGGGGGGCAGCGCCCCCTCTGTCCCTAATGGAGCGGCTGCCACTGCTTTAAAGAGAACCTGTCACTTTGTTAATTCAGAGAAAAGTGACAGGTCTTCTTTGCAGGTCACTTTCCACCTATTGAAACTTACCTTCCCCATCTATATTGTTCTGTAGAAGTGGTAATCGAATTCCCGTGAAAGCTCAATGTTGGACTGTTTTGGAGTTTACCCAGGGCTAGTGAATTTATGATGATTGGCTACACAGAACCCAGCACTGCATTTTGGAAGGAAAATAAGAGAACCTTTATAGGCAAAGTGACAAATTCTCTTTAATGATAGAAAATGTGTTAGGATTCATGGAAATAATATGTGTGGCATCGATTTTTGAGCTATATTATATTGTATATTTTGATTACCAATTTTAAATTGATCTATTTCTATTAAATTGGAAACAGCCCCCATGAAAATAAAAAAGGCTTACTGCTGTTTTGGAGCAAGATGCTATGGTTCATTGCTTGCTCATCTCTTACTTTGGGCCCCCAGGAACAGAAAGTTTACCATGTACTATTTGTTTCTTGGATACATTATATTGCCAAAAGTATTGGGATGCCTGCTTTTACAGGCACATGATCTTTAATGGCATTCCAGTCTTAGTCCGTAGGGTTCAATATTGAGTTGGCTCACTCTTTGCAGCTATAACAACTTCAACTCTTCTGGGAAGGCTGTCCACAAGGTTTAGGAGTGTGTCTTTGGAAATGTTTGACCATTCTTCCAGAAGTCCAGGCACTTTCGTTTGTGAGGTCAGGCACTGATTTTGGACAAGAAGGCCTGGCTTCCAGTCTCCACTCTAATTTAACCGAAAGGCGTTCTATTGGGTTGAGGTGCAGGCAAGTCAAGTGCCTCCACCCCAAACTCATGTCTTTATGTACCTTGCTTTGTGCATCGGTGCGCAGTCATGTTGGAACAGGACGGGGCCATGCCCAAACTGTTCCCATAAAGTTGGGAGCATGAAATTGCTCAAAATGTCTTGGTATGCTGATGCATTAAGAGTTTCCTTCACTGGAACTAAGTGGCCAATCCCAACCCCTGAAAAACAACCACACACCATAATCCCCCCTCCACAAAGCAAGGTCCATAAAGACATGAATGAGCGAGTTTGGGGTGGAGGAACTTGACTGGCCTGCATAGAGTCCTGACCTCAGCCTAATTTGGGATAAATTAGAGAGGAGACTGAGAGCCAGGCCTTTTTGTCCAACATAGTCATAGTCATAGTTAGTCGGGTTGAAAAAAGACACAAGTTCGTCAAGTTCAACCATAAGAAATAAAATAATAATAATATCATACAATCACATATACCCAATTCTATACCCACAGTTGATCCAGAGGAAGGCAAAAAACCCCAGCAAAGCATGATCCAATTTGCTACAGCAAGGGAAAAAATTCCTTCCTGATCCCCAATGAGGCAATCGGATATTCCCCGGATCAACTTTACCTATAAATGTTAGTACCCAGTTATATTATGTACATTTAGGAAAGTATCCAGGCCTTTCTTAACCACTTACCCCCCGGACCATATTGCTGCCCAAAGACCAGAGTACTTTTTGCGATTCGGGACTGCGTCGCTTTAACAGACAATTGCGCGGTCGTGCGACGTGGCTCCCAAACAAAATTGGCGTCCTTTTTTCCCCACAAATAGAGCTTTCTTTTGGTGGTATTTGATCACCTCTGCGTTTTTTATTTTTTGCGCTATAAACAAAAATAGAACGACAATTTTGAAAAAAATGAATATTTTTTACTTTTTGCTGTAATAAATATCCCCCAAAAATATATAAAAAAACATTTTTTTTCCTCAGTTTAGGCCGATACGTATTCTTCTACATATTTTTCGTAAAAAAAAATCGCAATAAGCGTTTATTGATTGGTTTGCGCAAAAGTTATAGCGTTTACAAAATAGGGGGTATTTTTATGGCATTTTTATTAATATTTTTTTTACTAGTAATGGCGGCGATCAACGATTTTTTTTTCGGTATTGCGACATTATGGCGGACACTTCGGACATTTTTGACACATTTTTGGGACCATTGGCATTTTTATAGCGATCAGTGCTATAAAAATGCATTAGATTACTATAAAAATGCCACTGGCAGTGAAGGGGTTAACACTAGGGGGCGGGGAAGGGGTTAAGTATGCCTGGGTGTGTTCTTACTGTGGGGGGGGGGGGGTGGCCTCACTAGGGGAAACACTGATCCTCGGTTCATACAGTGTATGAACCGAAGAAAAGCATTTCCCCTGCTGACAGGAACGAGAGCTGTGTGTTTACACACACAGCTCCCGTTCCCCGCTCTGTACCGAGCGATCGCGTCTGCCCGGCGGCGATCGCGCCCGCCTGGGCACACGAACGGGAGTCGGGGGCGAGCGGGGGGCGCGCGCGCGCCTCCGGCGGCGCGCGTGCGCCCCTAGTGGCGGCTAAAAGGTAGGACGTCATAATACGTGATCTCGCCTAGGAGAGCCACCTTGTGGACGTATTATGACGGTGCGGCGACGGCAAGTGGTTAAAGCACTTTACTGAGCTGGCCAGAACCACCTCTGCAGGGAGTCTATTCCACATTTTCACAGCTTTCCGTATTTGGAGGTGAAATCTCTTTTCCTCTAGACGTAAAGAGTGCCCCCTTGTCCTCAGTGTTGACCGTAAAGTGAATAACTCAACACCAAGTTCACTATATGGACCCCTTATATATTTGTACGTGTTGATCATATCCCCCCTTAATCTACTCTTCTCAAGAGTGAATACATTCAGTTCCTCTAATCTTTCCTCATAGCTGAGCTCCTCCATGCCTCTTCTCAGTTTGGTTGCCCTTCTCTGCACTTTCTCCAGTTCCCCAATATCCTTCTTGAGAACTGGAGCCCAAAACTGAACTGCATATTCCAGATTAGGTTTTACTAATGATTTGTACAGGGGCAACATGAGATCTCTCTCTCTGGAGTCCATACCTCTCTTAATATAAGAAAGGATTTTGCTTGCTTTGGAAACCGCAGCTTGGCATTGCATGTTATTATTGAGCTTATGATCTACCAAAACCTCCAGATCCTTCTCCACTACGGATCTCTCCAGTTGTACTCCCCCCTAGTATGTATGATGCATGCAAATTCTTAGCCCCCAAGTGCATAACTTTACATTTATCAACATTAAACCTCATCTGCCACATAGTCGCCCAATCAGTGCCAGACCTTACAAATGGGCTTCTGGAATAGTCAAACATTCCCAAAGACACACTCCTAGACCTTGTGGTTGAAGCATTTATAGCTGCAACGGGTGGGCCACCTCAATATTGAACCCTACAGACTAAGACTGGAATGCCATTTAAGTTCATGTGCGTGTAAAAAGCAGACATTCCAATACTTTTGGCAATTTGGTGTACATTGGGGCACATGGGGCTTTTGTTGCTCCTTTGTTTTTTATATTGTCACGTTCGCACCTTTGAAATATATTGCACAAACACAATAATTATATCCAAACTGATGAGCCAAGAAAACAAATGAACAGCAATGGGGCTCCAGCTCCATTTGTTATCATGGCTCATTCCTGGAGCATGAGGGAGGTTAAGGGGAACCAGTGTAACTACAAAGAGCTCTCAGTCAATCTGAAGAAGCTGTATACTTAAAGGAAACCTATACTAAGAGAAATATGGGTCTACCATTGCTGGCCTACATCTGAAAATGCTAACTGCCTGAACATCTGTGGCTTCAAGATTTTTGGTCACTTACTGGGAACATGCACACAGCAGTCAAAGCTAGGGTGTATTCAGAATCCACGATCTTAATATTTGTGCTAGGAGTCAGTAATGACATATTTCCCAGGACAGTTTCCCTAATAAATCTAATAAATGTAATAAATTACCACACTCAAAATTGTATTTAATCAAGTTACATTATAATTACCCTAAATCTGTGTTTTTTTCCCCCCCATTGTCTTTTCAGGCAAGGTGTTGGTGCACTGTGCAATGGGGATCAGTAGAGCCGCCTCCCTTACTCTTGCTTTCCTAATGATCTCTGAAGGGTTGAGTTTAGTGGATGCTATACGCACAGTGAGTGAGCACCGAGACATCTGCCCCAACCCTGGCTTTCTTGAGCAATTGCGTCAACTGGATATAACACTGGAGGCCAAGAGAAGAAGCCGGAGAGAATAGTTTTTTATCTCTATCGGGCAAAACAGATCTACTGCTTATTTTTAAAGGATTTCAGTCAGATTTATTTAAAATGTCATTCTGATTTTGTTCTGAAGGTTTTCTATACTATCCTTTTTATATTGACTGCTCAATTTATTTTCAGAATCAGAAGCCCTGCACGGGGATGAGGTCAGAACATTGTTGGTCAACCTTAAAGTATTACTAAACTCACAACCAGGGCCGATCCGCCCTATAGGCTCACTATGCAAGCCGCTTAGGGCCCTGCAAAGCTGCGGAGGGCCCCCCAAATTACTAGAGGCCCCCCTGGTGAGAAGTCATTTTTGGCCCCTCAACTCGCTGGCTGCATGGGAGAAGAGGTAAGAAGTCAGCACCCCCTGCTTCTCACTTTAATGTAAGATGTCATTTCCGACAGCAGAACACCCCCTCCCCCCGCTTCTCAATTTTAATCTTTAATGTGACATGTCATTTTTCGGCAGCCCCCCCCCCCGCCTCTCAACTTTAATGTGACATGTCATTTTGCTTAGGGCCCCAGGGAGGTCAGGATCGGCACTGCCCACAACAGTAAAAATCATTCTGTATATGCAGTAAAGCATGTTTGTTATGCTCACTGTGGTACCTAAGGGGTTAATCCTCTGCATTGTGTAAAAAGGCTGTTTAATCCTATATGCACAGATCCTCTTCTTCCACTGACTCCAAAACAGATCTGGATAAGAAAGAGTTACTGGAGTCAGGCTGCATATGCTCAGTCTGGTGTGTATTGCTAGAGAGTTTTTTTCTTCTTGGGAAAGTGCATGTGATCAGCACAGGGCCAATCAGCACTGTCCAGACAGAGGGTTTAGGGGTCATGCAGCCTGATAGGACAATCTTGGGGGAATTTAAAACTCCTCCTACAAGCTTTAACTAGGCACTGATAGAAGTCACAAGACTGCTATATACTGATCATGAGAAAAGGTATTTAGCAGTTTAAATTTACTAAAACTATTCCATTTCCATGTTCTGTGTACTGTGAGGCCGCGTACACACGGTCGGTCCAAACCGATGAAAACGGACTGAAGTTCAGTTTCATCGGTCCAAACCGACCGTGTGTACGACCCATCGGTCTTTTGTCCTTCGGACAAAAGTTAGAGAACTTGCTTTAAAATCAAACCGGTGGATCGCTGACCGATAGGTCCAAACCGATGGTTAGTACACAAAAGCATCGGTTCAAAACCCGCGCATGCTCAGAATCAAGTCGACGCATGCTTGGAAGCATTGAACTTCGATTTTTTTCAGCACGTCGTTGTGTTTTACGTCACCGCGTTCTGATCCGATCGGTTTTTGGAACGATGGTGTGTACGCACATCAGACCATCAGTCTACTTCAGCGGTGAACCGATGAAAACGGTCCGTCGGACCATTCTCATCGGATGGATCGACCGTGTGTACGTGGCCTGAGAGACCAGATATAGTAAATGCATGGTCCTGGGTTTAGTAACACTTTAAGCAAAAAAGCTACATCTCTGTTTCTCAGTATAAAAATGTATCTGCCATATAGCAAATGCGGACAAATGGGAGTTTTGGGAGCAGACAATTCTTTTAAAAGTTGCTGTTCAGCTCTCTGGGAACTTTATTTTGCACAAAAAAATAATACAGAAAACTAGAAAAGATTAAGATATTAGGTGATTTATTCACATATCAAGCCTGATTCTAAGCAAGTGTGAAGCCCTGTACACGATCGGTTTGTCTGATGAAAACGGACCGATGGACTGTTTTCAATCGGACAAACCGATCGTGTGTGGGCCCCATCGGTTTGTTTTGCATCTGTGAAAAAAAATAGAACATGTTTTAAAATTTTCCTATGGATAAAAAAAATGATAGAAAAACGATCGTCAGTGTGGAACTTCATCGGAGAAAAATCCACGCATGCTCAGAATCAAGTCGACGCATGCTCGGAAGCATTGAACGTAATTTATCTCAGCACGTCGTAGTGTTTTACGTCGCCGCATTGGACACGGTCGGATTTTTGACCGATGGTGTGTAGGCAAGACTGATGAAAGTCAGCTTCATCGGATATCCGATGAAAAAATCCACCGGATTAGATTCCATCAGATATCCGATCATATGTACAGGGCTTAAGGCCCCTTTCACACCGTATGTCCGCTTTTTCATCCATCCGTGTACGGATGGAAAAGCGACATACATTGATCCCTTTGAGATAGCGGGTGTCAGCGGATGAACATCCACTGACACCCGATCTCATCAGTGTCCACAATCCTCCAAATCTGCAGACGGAGGAAAATCCTATTTTTCTATCCGTCTGCAGAGCGGATCGGGTGAACACGGATAGACGGTCCGTGTTCATCTGATCCCCCCATAGGGGAGAGCGGAGATCTGACAGGGCGGTCCCTGCACAGTGTACAGGGACCGCCCTGTCATCCGCCGGCTCAGCGGAGCGATCCCTGCTGAGCACAGCGGAGGTTCACTGGGCGGATCATCAAGGATCAGTCCCGTGTGAAAGGACCCTTAACAGCAAAGATAGGGAGATACTATTTAATGACAAAGTGTACATACAGTGGAAGTGATGACACAGGGAAATGTGAAGATTCTGAAAGTTATAGCTCCTCTGGCTGTAAGAAATATATGTGTGATGATATAGAGTACATGTTACTGTATTATTTTCAAATACATTTATTGAAACCACCTTATCATAATTATGTTGGAAATATATGAAACAGTTTGTGTTATCTATATCTGGAACTGCAGGACATAGTTATACTTATCACAGGTCTCAGAATATTAAAAATGTATTTGATATGTCCCCATGAAGGTTAATCTGTAAATGCATTCACTCAGCACCAGTATAATAAAGATCTAAACATTCTGGCTAGGTATAAAGCTGTTCAGTAATGGATATCAGTGAAGCATAAATATTATCAGTGTGCTTTTATCCATGATAGAATTCTATTATTTTTTTTTTTTTAATACTACTCATGGTAGCATCAGTAAAATAACATTCTATCCAGACATATTCTTATAAAGGAAAGCACATTGGGCCAGATTCACAGCAGAAATACGCCGGCATATCTACTGATACGCCGGCATATTTTCAAATTTGCCGCGTCGTATCATGATTTGGAATCCTCAAACCAAGATACGACGGCTTTTGGCATAGATCCGACAGGCGTACGGCTTCGTACGCCTTTGGATCGTAGGTGTAATTCTCCGGCGGCCGCTGGGTGGAGTTTGCGTAGTTTTTCAGCGTCGGGTATGCAAATTAGCTGTTTACTGTGATCCACGAAGGTACGCGCGTTTGTCGCATTCTCTTACGTCGGTTTTTCCCGTCGTAAAGTTATGTGTGCTATTTAGATGGTGAAAAATTACACCATCCATGTTAAAGTATGGCCGTCATTCCCGCGTTGAATTTAAATATTTTTTTTTGCGTAAGACGTCCGGGAATACGAAAGTACGTTACGCACGTCGCCGTTCAAAAACAAGTCGGGGCGCCGTAATTTCGCGCAAAGCACGGCGGGAAATTTCCAAACGGAGCATGCGCAGAACGTTCGGCGCAGGAACGCGCCTAATTTAAATGGTACACGCCCCATTTGAATTAAGCTGAATTGCGCCGGACGGCTTTACGCTACGCCGCCGAAAGTTTACACGCAAATGCTTTGTGAATCAAGCACTTACGCTGGAAACTTGCGGCGGCGTAACGTAAACGGAATACGATACGCCGCCGCAGATCTACATGAATCTGGCCCACAATGTTCAGGTTAGTATCTGTGTATATCTGTATCATCTTCCCATCCTGAGCCTGTAAACTCGCCAGCATTGTGTAGTGGAGCATACCTGGTCCTTTAAAAAGGGTAGAGTACTCATTACATTCTAGGATTTTCAAAAGTGTAGATATTTGTTGATTCCAAGTATGTTTTTGCCCCAAATATAGGTAAAGGGGGCACTGTGCATGTGTTTCCAGACCAGTGATGTATTTAGGTTTTGTGCTGCCCTAGGCCTGACTAAACTCGTGCACCCCTAATTTAAATTTGAACCACCCCTTCCTGTCAAGGCCACACCCCTTGCTGTTAAAGACCTGCCCTTCCCTTACCCTTACTCTATCCAAAATGAAAAAAAAAAGTGTTCCTATAGTTCTACTTTAGGCACAAAATTCTGATAATTTTATGGAGAGGACTAAAAAGATATAACCATGCCGATGGTACAGCAAAAAATATGTAGCACAGTGAGGAAGGTTTGTGGTCCAGGATGATAGGACAGTCAAAATTAGAAGCTCCGCCCCCCCTACAGTTGCGGGATGCTTGCCTCTCTACCCAGTCCGCCCCATAAGACTGGTGCTACACTAACAGTGCTACACTAATAGCGCAAGCCGGCGGGGACTCTTTCCGTGCTGCCCCCATGCAACATACTGCCCTAGGCCTAGGCCAACAAGGATACAGCCCTGTTCCAGACTATGCATATCTTTACACATTTTAACAAGCAGTAAAATAACTTTAAAAACCACCTGCCCTGACCTCTTTAGCTGTTAGCACTATGGGGTTATTAGTTTTCAAAGATACTCAAAGATTACAACAAAGATTCTGAAATCTGAGCCCATTTGTAACAGCTTAGAAATTCTTGCTGTGTGTTGGCACATGCTGTCAAGATTCTGCTCTAAAGCCTCGTACACACGACCAGTTTTCCTGCCAGGAAAACTGCAGCGAGAGCTTTTGGCGGCCGTGTGTATGCTTCCTCGCAGTTTTCCCAACAGGAAAACTGCCGGGGATCTCGGCGGGAAAATAGAGAACCTGCTCTCTATTTTCCCGCCGGGATTCCCGGCGGTTTTAAATCCGGCAGTTTTCCTATGGGGAAGCACTGCGAGGGAGCATACACACGGCCTGGATTCCCGGCCAAAGCTCTCCCCGCAGTTTTCCAGACAGGAAACTCGGCCTTGTGTACACACGGAGACTTACCGAGCTGGTTCTAGGGTTTCCCGGCGGGAATCCGGTCGCGTGTACAGTCTTAAGAGGAGGTAAGTTGTGATTTTAGTGCCTCCTTTGTGAATTTTGAAGATTAATTTTCTACAATGCCGACAGCTACAGAGGTGAATAAATATGTGTTTGCTTTAAACATCTTTTACTGTTTGTTAAGAATATTTTAATACTTTATGTGAATAGTCTGCACATGGATTCAATTTAAAGCAGGTTTAAACCTTAACTGAATTATTTTCAATCCTACTGTAAATGTTGACAAAGCTACAATTTATAGGAAATAGACCAATTTCTCAGAACTTACCCCCAGACATATTAAAAAAAACTTTCCAGTCTGGTGACCAATCATCTGTATTATATGGCATTATATTTTGATTGAAAAACATTTAGAAAAGTCTAAAAGGCTACATGCCAGGAATTTCAACATCAATAAAAATATACAGCAGCACGAATTCATCAATATCACAAGAATATATATATTTTTAAATGTAAAACAGGGTCTTGGACCGCGTTCGCACTAGAATGCTGTGCGGGAAACTTGCCTTCCTTGCCAGTTTCCCGCACCATATGCAAATCGCACTGCCCTTGCGATCTGCAGCGGGTGTCAGTGCAAACTTAATGACAGCCCAAATGCAGTGCATTTGCCCTCACCAGATTGCATAGTACAAATGTACCATGCAATCTGGTTGCAGTGCATTTCCAAAAGTAGTGAATGTATTACTTTTGGGGCAGTGCAGTGTGATTTCAGCCAATTTAAAATGAATTGGCTGAAATCGCACTTCAGAGAACTGCATATGAATGGGCCTTTAGTCTGCTAAAATGCTGTAAAGGCCTTTAGGTGTGTTTAGATGGGTTTAGGCGTGTCAACGTTTGCTCTGCCCAAAATCTCTCCTGATGTTTTTTTTTCTACCTGTAAACACTTCTCTTCTAATACATCTGCAAAAACACATGCGTGCACGTGAGGGTCATTACAGGCAGAAAAAAAGTCTGTAAAAGCCCAGTGTGCATGAGGCCTTGTTGGCTGCTAGGTTTTGTTTTCCATTTGTTATTGACCTGGCAACAGCTGATTGGGCCAGCGGCCTGCTATCATGTGACAGTTTCCTGCTAATTCTTACATGGAAGCTACCAAAATAACTACTCCTAATCAGGAGGCGATAAATGTTTTATCAGTTCCATTACTGATAATAACACCTATATTAGGAAATCTGGAAATTCCTCCAGGACTTCGCAATGCCTCCTTCCTGTGCTGGAAAGGCAGAAGACCTTCTCCCATAGCCTAGGCACTGATTGTGGATTTGCATCCCCATCCCATAATTTGTAATTATGGGTATTCCTGAATCACCTCAATACCATCCGGTTTCTCAAATGTATGCCAAACTTGTGCACCAAAGTTTGCTGCTTGGGAAAAAGAATATAGCCATCAGTTTCTAGGAGAAAGGTCTCTACAAAGTGTTTGTTATGACACACACACACACATTTTAGGATCTTGATATGGTGGTATAATTGACCATATATAGACCAGTGTTGCCAACCTACCAGATTGAAATTTACTGGCATTTCACAAAAGTTACTAAATTACATGTTTAGGTGCAAATTTCAGTATTTAGGCTACAATCAAGTACACTAGGCTAATAGCAATGTGATTTAAGGAAGATATTAAAGGAGTTGTAAAGGAAAACATTTGTTTGCCTAAAATTAATGTCTGCAAGGTAGACAGACAGAATAGTGTAATGATTCTGTTAAAAAACGAGTAAATACCTATTAAATTCCTTCATCTATATCACCTCCGGCGTTCTAGTTTCTGTTCTCTCATTCACTTCCTGGTTTGCATCGTTTGTTCATGTAAGAACTACATTTCCCAGTATGAATTGCGGCACGCCCAGGAATTGACACCCCTTTAAAGTCTCTAACACGTAGAGAGCGTCCTGCCACACAGATGTAGTTCCCAGGAGGGGGCGAGCACGTCACTGACCACCGCAGTAAAGCCTCCCTTCACGGTGGTGAGTAACAATCAGACAAGCAGGAAGTGAACAGAACAGAGAAGAAATAGAGCAACTTCTGAGCAAAAACGAACAGTGAGGAAGTGAAAAGAGGAATGTCTGCAGGTAAAGGATGCTTATTATGAAAAAAGTGTTTTTCCTTTACAACCCCTTTAAGGTAAAAAAAAAACATATTTTTGTTATTTTCGATATAATAAGGGAAAACGATTTAGTCACATCACCCCCTGCTTACATCCCCCTCTGCCACCAACACCCCCTGCCTTCACCTCCCTCTGCAGTGCCACAATCTCCCTCTGTCTCCAATCACCCTCTGCCTCCACTCACCCCCTGCCTCCATCGTCCCCTGCCTCCATCCCCCTCTGCGGTGCCACCAACAACCCCTGTCTCCATCCCCACCCTCTGCAATGCCACCATCCCCCTCTGCGGTGCCCCTTCCACTACCCTTCCACTAAATTCCCCCTGCCTCCATCCCCCTCTGCGGTGCCACCAACAACCCCTGTCTCCATCCCCAACCTTCTGCGGTGCCACCATCCCCCTCTGCGGTGCCATCAACACCCCCTGCCTCCAATCACCTCCTGCCACTAACACCTCCTGCCTCCAATCTCCCCAAGCGGTGCCACCGCAGCCACCATCACCACCTGCCCCGAATCACCCCCTGCCTCCTATCTCCATGCGCAGTTCTAAGCCGAACCGATCTCAGCTATTTTAACTGGCACATTCCCGCAACTACGGACATTTACGAACGGGGGAAAAGAGTCCCCGTTTTTACGGACTGTCCGTAAAAATACGGACGGTTGGCAACACTGATATAGACACTGCTCAAAAAAATTAAACGAACACTTTGAAAACACATTAAATCTCAATGGGGAAAATCTCATGCTGGATATCTATACTGATATGGACTGGGTAATGTTTTAGGAACAAAAGGATGGCACTTCGTTTGATGGAAATGAAAATTATCCACCTACAGAGGGCTGAATTCAAAGACACCCAGAAAATCAAGGTAAAAAAAAATAATGAAGCAAGCTAGTCCATTTTGCTGAAATTTCATTGCAACAACTCAAAATTGTACTCAGTAGTTTGTTTGGCCCCCAAGTGCGGGTTTGCATGCCTGATAACGTCGGGGCTTTCTGCTAATGAGACGATGGATGGTGTCCTGGGGTATTTCCTCCCAGATCTGGATCAGGGCATCACTGAGCTCCTGAATAGACTGAGTTGCAACCTTGCGGCACCGGATGGACCGAAACATTGTTGGTTATTCACTAAAGGCAAATACACTTTGCGCTACAAGTGCATTTGGATGTGTAGTGGCTGTAGATCCGAGGGGGACATGCAAGGAAAATAAAAAACAGCATTTTAAAATGCACATAATATAATAATAATATATTCAGCAGAGCTTCCCCTCATTTCAGATCTACCCCTCAGCGACTGCACTTCCAAATGCATTTTCAGTGCAATTTCAAATGCACTTTGCACTTGTAGTTTGCACTTCTATTGCAAAGTGGATTTGCCTTTCGTAAATAACCCCCATAATGTCCCAAATAGGCGTGCGCACGGGGTGTGTTGCGGCATACCCTAATGCCCAGGCACACCCCAATGCTCAGGCACACCCCAGGGATTTTTCATTGTCACAATGTGTGACAACGCCAGTTCGGCACCCCTGCTAATAGCGCTGCCAGTGTGACTATTTATCAGTTGAGTGAGAATTGAAAGGGGAGAGCCAATTAGGCTCCCCTTTCCGCATTGGGATCATTAGCAGTAGAAATAGGAATAAGTAGAGATTAGTCAGTCAGGATTGGTTAAGAAGGGTCAGGTGGTAGAGGGGGTTTTAGTTCAGAAGGTCAGTTGAGGATAAAGGAAAGGTGAGATGCAGGTGAGTTAACAGGATTGGTCAGTGAAATCAGGTGGGTTAGAGGGTTCTGGAAAGGTGTTCAAGGTATTCAGGGATTGGTTAAAAGGGTCAGATGACTTTGGTAGAATATTCTGGAGACGGGTACCGGCCTTTTTAAGGCCAGGGAAGGATGCGTCAGTACCAGTTCCTGACTGAAGATTACAAGAGGACTCCCCGCCCTACCCCCCCCCCCTTTTTTTGTCGCGGCCGATTTATGTGGTGGTCCAGTTGAATACCGGAGGGGAGGTTTAAAGAAAGGTTAATTAAAATATTGAATCAGCTCGAGTCTCAGTGGCTGGGCTGAATATGGTTGTTGGTGAGAATATTTGGTTTAGAGTTGGTGATTTATATACAGAATTTTTGAAGTAATAAGTTATGGATTAAAAAACAATAAATCGGACCGTGGCCAATATTATTTCAAAATAAATAAAATAAATAGTTTGTGATAAATGGAAACATGTGAAATATAAATAAAATTATTTGTTGAATTTCAATGGTGGTGTGGTTATTGTCTTTATGCATGTTGTATGGTTTGCATGATGCCTGTGATCCCATGTAAAGTTCCTGTCAGAACTTTGCACTTGTAGTGCAAAGTGGATTTGCCTTTCGTAAATAACCCCCATAATGTCCCAAAGGTGTCCTCATAGGCGTGCGAACGGGGTGTGCCGGGGCACACCCTAATGCCCAGGCACACCCCAGGGATTTTTCATTGTCACTATGTGTGACAACTCCAGTTTGGCACCCCTGCTAAATAATAGTGCTGCCAGTGTGACTATTCATCAGTTGAATGTAAGGCCGCGTACACACGATCGTTCAAAACCGATGAAAACGGACTGAAGGACCGTTTCATCGGTCCAAACCGATCGTGTGTAGGCCCCATCGGTCAGTTATCCTTCGGTCAAAAAAATGAGAACTTGCTTTAAAATTGAACCGATGGACGCCTAACCGATAGGTCAAAACCAATCGTTAGTATGCAAAAGCATCGGTCAAAAAGCCGCGCGTGCTCAGAATCAAGTCGACGCATGCTTGGAAGCATTGAACTTCGTTTTCTTCAGCACGGCGTGTGTTTTACGTCACCACGTTCTGACACGATCGTTTTTTTAACCGATGGTGTGTAGGCACATCAGACCATCAGTCAGCTTCACCGGTTAACCGATGAAAACGGTCCTTCCTTTTTTTTAATTTATTTTTTTGCGCTATAAACAAAAAAAGACAGAAAATTTTGAAAAAAACACAATATTTTTTACTTTTTGTTATAATAATATCCCAATTTTTTTTTTTATATATTTTTTTCCTCGGTTTAGGCCGATACGTATTCTTCTACATATTTTTGTTAAAAAAAAATCGCAATAAGCGTATATTGATTGGTTTGCGCAAAAGTTATAGCGCCTACAAAATAGGGGATAGATTTATGATTTTTTTTTTTTTTTTTACTAGTAATGGCGGCGATCTGCGATTTTTTTTTTTTGGCAGGCCTGCGATATTGCGGCGGACATATGGGACACTTTTGACACAATTTTGGGACATTCACATTTAAACAGCGATCAGTGCTATAAAAATGCACTAATTACTGTATAAATGTGACTGGCAGGGAAGGGGTTAACACTAGGGGGTGAGGAAGGGGTTAAATGTATTCCCTGGGTGTGTTCTAACTGTGTGTGGAGGGGGACTGACTGGGGGAGTTGACCGATGCTGTGTCCCTATGTACAAGGGACACAGCATCGGTCTCCTCTCTCCCTGACAGGACGTGGAGCTCTGTGTTTACACACAGAGCTCCATGTCCCTGCTATCACCGCCGATCGCGGGTACCTGGCAGACATCGCTGCTGCCAGGCACGCGCATCGGCATCTCAGCGATGTGCCGGGCACAGTGTTTCCCCGCTGCGCGCCCCCAGCGACTAGGGTGACCACATCTCCAAACTGCCATTCAGGGACACCCCCCCCCCCCCCCCCCCCAAAAAAAGGTGATTTTTGGAGAAAAAAATTACGACTTTTGGGGCAGAGGCGTATGAAATCAGTGGGCCCGTTTGGAAGATCAAAAGTGGGCCCTAGGCATCAAGAAAAACAATATGTTGCACAAAGCGCATTGTGGGGAACAGTGGACAGGTCTTAAATTGCGCTTAAAGGGGGTGTTATTAAAGAGAGTCTGGGATGACTTATATAGTGCAGAATGTGGTAATGTTAAATAGGGAATGCAGAGTGTATGGTGGGGGGTAATATGTACATAGTGGGGTGGATAGGGGGACAGTGTGACAGTGGGATGGATAAAGGGACAGTTAGTGTAGACGGAGGGACAGTGGGGTGGACGGAGGGACAGTGGGGTGGACGGAGGGACAGTGGGGTGGACGGAGGGACAGTGGGGTGGACGGAGGGACAGTGGGGTGGACGAAGGGATAGAAGCACAGTCGGGTGGACGGAGGGACAGAGGGACAGTGGGGTGGACAGAGGGACAGTGGGGTGGACAGAGGGACAGTGGGGTGGACAGAGGGACAGTGGGGTGGACAGAGGGACAGTGGGGTGGACAGAGGGACAGTGGGGTGAATAGAGGGACCGTGGGGTGAATAGAGGGACCATTGGGTGAATAGAGGGACCGTGGGGTGGATGGAGGGACAGTGGGGTGAATAGAGGGACCGTGGGGTGGATGGAGGGACCGTGGGGTGGATGGAGGGACCGTGGGGTGGATGGAGGGACAGTGGGGTGGATGGAGGGACAGTGAGGTGAATGGAGGGACAGTGGGGTGAATGGAGGGACCGTGGGGTGGATGGGTGGATGGAGGGACAGTGGTGCTCAGTGATAGGATGTACACATACCTCTCTCCTGCTGTGGGTTGTACTATAGCAGGGCTGGCAGTATAATAGGGTGGAGGGCAGACAGTATGATGGGAGGGGGTAGTAGTGGGGGGGCAGTATGATGGGAGGGGGTAGTAGTGAAGGACAGTATGATGGGAGGGGTAGTAGTGAAGGACAGTATGATGGGAGGGGGTAGTAGTGAAGGACAGTATGATGGGAGGAAGGGCAGTATGATGGGAGGGGGTAGTAGTGAAGGACAGTACAGCATGACTGGAGGGGTGCAGTGTATGGGTGGGAGCAGAGTGACCATGAGTCAGTCAGAGTCAGGGCAGTGCAGGGAGCATTTAGCTTACCTTTTTCCCAGCGCAGGAACAGCCATCAGGGAAGAGGCGGAGTCAGGGGCGGAGCTTAGGCGCGAGGCTGAATCCTCCACCGGCTTGCTCGGAATGCTGGGGCTCCACTCTCCTCCTCATCGTGACGTCACTGGTTGTTAGACGCCAGTCGGGCTATGCCTAGCAACCAGTTGTTTTGGCAGTGAGCCAGGCAGCGTCTGAGGGGAAAATCAAGGGGTCTCGCTGGACAGAACTAGCACATGGCAGTGAGGGACAGCGGCAATGCGGTGGCAATTTTTAGGGGGCATCAGATCGGCCAAGGGAGCAATTCCGGGACACTGTATTGTCCTGGAACGAAGGTGGCCGGGACCAGGAACAAAAATATCAATTACGGGACAATCCCGGGCAGTCCGGGACACGTGGTCACCCTACCAGCGACGCGCGCAGGGAATGCACATAAAAGGACGTCCACCCGGCAGTTGAGAGCCACGCTGTGGACGTCTTTCGTCTACAGCGCGGGTCTCAAGTGGTTAACTCCTATGCGGTCATGTTTGTTTTTGTTTTGACCAGCCATGTGCATAGGACTGTCTGTATACCTGCTGGCTTGATGTATCGCACACCTCACTGTTTTACAAATGTATTCTCTATGCTTAGTTCATTGATTAAAGTTTTATGTTAAAAAAAAAAAAAAAAGTCCATCCTTGCTTGTGGGGGAGGGGGATATCCTCCTTCACTTACCTGATTCCAAGCTCTCTTTCTTCACTCAAAGCCGGGACATCATCACATACCATAAAGAGACATTAACAGCATGGAATATGGTAAAGCTGAGGACACATAGATTAAAGTGGTTGTATACCCTCTTGTCATAATTGCACCTGCAGGTAAGCCTACATTAAGTAATAAGTGATGGGGGCGCTAAATTATTAATGTGAATAATGAAAAAACACTAATAGTAAACTAAATATAAATAAACATCAAATAATCCCCCCAGTGAATAAAAAATGTGTATCAAAAAAAATCTTAATGATTGATCATGAATTTGACCAATTGGCAATAATTGAAACAGTCCAAGATCAAATAAAGTCCCAATAATGTGAAAATGAAAAAACAAAAAGTGGTTGAATTCCAAAGGCCATCCACCAACAAGAGAAATCTTGCTGCAGTAAACTTGTTGTCCAGAAAGTGCAAACGTATTCCTTCACCAAACACTGTAGATACGACACCCAAAGTGCGCAGAAGGGGAATGTGCTTACCAGACTAAGAAAAGATCACAAGCGCTTAACAGGATCGTGCCCATCCCGGCACTGGGGCTGCAGACTCGTAAGGGATAGCACAGGATCCTCCGCGGCGGCGTGCGTTCCACCTGCTTGAGGCTCCAGATAGAAGATATACTCTTCATCACCAGGGGAGCAGCTCAGTAATTTGTAGTGTTTCACATATATTAATTAATTGTAGCTTTTTGGCGCGGAATTCAATTTTACAAGCCTACATTAAGGCTTACCTGTAGGTGCTTGCAATACATGGTTAAGGAGATATTTGCAAAAAAGTGGGCATCGATGCCTACGGCACAGGCGCACTGAGCGCGGCGGCTCTTGAATGCGAGCCTGCCGGAAATGTGCGCATTGCGCGGGGATCATGCCGTTCTGCGCGCATGCGCGGGAGTGATGTCATCGCCGCTCCGGCCAGTCACAGCGCCGGAGCGGCGATACCCCAAAGTCACTCCGGGTATCATGGCGGCGGTGGAGGAGGACGTGTCTGAGGACCGCTGCGGGGACTTCTAAGGTAAGTAATTGATAATGAGCTAGTATGCTAGTCATACTAGCTCATTATGCCTTTGCCTTGCAAGTTAAAAAAAAATAACTTTGGGGTATACAACCGCTTTAAGATTTGTCTAGTTCACAAGGGACTGGATATATTACAATTTATGTGTAGCCTTCCCTGTAAAACAGAAGCCAATCATTAGATCAGCTTCTCTTGGACAGGACTGCTGGAAACGTTCAGTCAGCAACTTGCAGCCAATGAGCTGCAGCACTAATCAGTGTATTCTCACTTCAGAAATTGTAGCTCCACTTTGTGCACCTGCAGGATAAATGAGGGTGTATATTCTACATCAGGGACATGAAGAGCAACACATGGCTTGTCTAGTGTGGGCATGCTCCTCAGCAATCTTGTTTTTGTTGGTCTGCCCTACAGCTAATGTATATAGAGAATAAGCAAGAAAGTATGAACATACTGTACATGAGAGCCAGGTGAAATTGCATTGTAGTCCTCGTTAACAAGCTGATGCAACATGTGATGGCAGGTCAGTTGGTATGTACCCTGGGGGAGTGCACGACAGGAAGGTGTCAACACTTCTCCTCCATAGGGAGCCGCTTGGTAGAATTGACTCCCTAAGACCCCTTTCACATTGAGGAGTTTTTCAAACGGTACAGCGCTAAAAATAGCGCTGCTATACCGCCTGAAAAACTCCTGCCCAGCTACCTCAATGTGAAAGCCTGAGGGCTTTCACACTGAGGCGATGCGCTGGCGGGAGACAAAAAAATCTCCTGTCAGCAGCATCTTTGGAGCGGTGAGAGAAGCGGCGTGTATACCGGTCCTTCACATTGAAAACAATGGGAAACCGCGGCAATACCGCCCCGCAATGCACCTCTATAGAGGCGCATTGCGGGCCGTATTAACCCTTTTTTCGGCCGCTAGCGGTGGTTAATACCGCACCGCTAGCGGGCGATTCCCGTGGCAATCCGCGGCGGTATAGTGCCGCTATTTTTAGCGGCGATATACCGCCACCGCGGCTACAGGTCCAATGTGAAAGGGGCCTTAGGCTTGATTCACACCTATGCATGTTGCTTTTTAGCATTTTTGCAGTGCTTTTTGCGATGCTTGCTGCATTTTTTGACGTGCGTTTTTACTGCGATTTTACCGCGATTCGCGTTTTTCATTTTTTTTACATCAATTTTTTTTTTTTTACATTTCCTTTAACAATCGGCTATAAACTGGTTAAAAAATGGATGCGGGTCCATTGAATTCTATTACATGCAAAACAAGTCCCTGACCCTTTCCAAAAACACAGAGGCAACCATGTTAAAAAATTTCCCTGCATTTCTGCAAAATGCATCAAAAAAAGCCTTAGGCTTCATTCACACCTATGCATGTTGCTTTTGAGCGTTTTTGCAGTGCTTTTTGCGGCGCTTGCTGCGTTTTTTGACTTGCGATTTTGCCGCGATTTGCGTTTTAATTTTTTTTAACCTCAATCATCAATTTTATTTTTTTTACATTTCATTTAACCAGCTAATAACAGGTAAAAAAAACGCAAATCGCGGCAAAATCCCAGTAAAAACGCGGGACTTGCGTTTTGGATGCGGGTCCATTGAATTCTATTACATGCAAAACGCTGCTTTTTGCAGGAAAAAAGTCCCCGACCCTTTCCAAAAATGCAGAGGCACAAAAAAGCATCGATGTTAACATATTCCATATAGGAACCCTTGTTTAAAAATGTCCCTGCTTTTCTGCAAAATGCACCAAAAAACGCATTAGTGTGAATCAAGCCTAACACTGGATGTAAAAAGACAAGCTGTACCTGGAAGGATCAACAGGCTGAATAAATAAAAAGTAAGAGGGGAAGAATTAAAAAAAAGAACAGGCAACAGTATACTTTAACCACTTGACCACCGGGCACTTCAACCCCCTTCCTGACCAGACCAATTTTCAGCTTTTCGGTGCTCTCACAATTTGAATGACAATTACTCAGTCATACAACATTGTACCCATTTGAAATTGTTGTCCTTTTTTCACACAAATAGAGCTTTCTTTTGGTGGTATTAGATCACCTCTGTTTTTTTTATTTTTTGCGCTATAAAAGAAAAACGACAGAAAATTCTGTAAAAAAAAAAAACTTGTTTCTGTCATATTCGCAGGTTATTTCTCACACACAGCATATGCATACCACGAATGACACCCCAAAAAACATTCTGCTATTCCTCCCGAGTATGGCGATACCCCATGTGTGCAACTTTTACACAGCGTGGCCACATACAGAGGCCCAACATGCAGGGAGCGCCATCAGGCGTTCTGGAGCACCCAGGCCAATTCTGACATTTCTCTCCTACATGGAAAAATCACAATTTATTTGCTAGAAAATTACATAGAACCCCAAAACATTATATATGCGGAGTATTTGGGTATTGCGGAGTATTTGGGTATTGCGGAGTATTTGGGTATTGCGGAGTATTTGGGTATTGCGGAGTATTGGGGGTATTGGGGGTATTGCAGAGTATTGGGGGTATTGCAGAGTATTGGGGGTATTGCAGAGTATTGGGGGTATTGCAGAGTATTGGGGGTATTGCAGAGTATTGGGGGTATTGCAGAGTATTGGGGGTATTGCAGAGTATGGGGTATTGCAGAGTATCGGGGTATGGCAGAGTATCGAGGTATTGCAGAGTATGGGGCATGGCAGAGTATGGGGCATGGCAGAGTATTGCGCAGGGATAGCTGAGCTGGGATGGATGGCTGGATCTGTGACTGCAGTTGTCACAGATCCAGCCACAGCACTGCTGACACCCCGCGCCCCCCCTCCTCTCCTCTCGCACTGTACCGAATGGTACAGAGAGGAGAGGGAGGAACCGGCGTCATCAAATGACGCCGGTTTGTTTACAAGTGATCGCTCCGTCATTTGACGGAGCGATCACGTGGTAAACGGCCGCGATTAGCGGCAATTTACCGTGATCCGTGATACGCCGGGTCTTCTAGACCCGGCGAGCACGGACACTTCCGCGAGCGCGCCCCAGGGGACGCGCAAACGCGGAAGTGCATGAGGACGTCCCAGGGACGTCCTGTCACAGTAACTCGACCGCGCTGTAGCAGAATTTTTGCTATAGCGCGGTCGGCAAGTGGTTAAAGTGTTACTAAACCCACAACAGTAAAATCAGTGAATACATACAGTAAAGCATGCTTGTTATACTCACTGTGGAACCTAAGGGGGTTAATCCAGCACATTGTGTAAACAGGCTGTTTGATCCTGTCTTCTCTTGACTCCCCTTCTTTTATTGTCCCCAATCCATCTCCTGATAGTACAGAGCCTTGGGGGCACTCTGCACATGCTCAGTTTGGTGTGTATTGCTAGAGAGGTTTTTTTTCATGGGAGGGTGCATGTGATCACCACAGGGCCAATCAGCGCTGTCCAGACAAATGATCAGGGGCAACGTGTCCTCTTAAGACAGTCAAAGGTGAATGAAAACTCCTCCTACAAGCTTTAACCAGACACTGATAGAAGTCATAAGACTGCTATGTATATACTGCTGATGAGAAAAGGTATTTAATTGCATTTCCATGTTCTGTGTACTGTGGGAGACCAGATATAGTGAATTCAGGGTCCTAGGTTTAGTAACACTTTAACTCTACGTCTATATTCAAAGTGAGCCTCTTGCTGACACAAACTAAAGACAGATATGTACATGTGTATGTTGCATAACAGTATATACACAAGTACTGTGTATTTTTAGCACAGATATTTAGGAAGCAGCATATAGATTACACAATGGAAGGTGTAGGGTTACATTGTATCTGGTGACTATACATGTGATGTTCTTCGGACTATATTTAAAAAGCCAACAAGCAGAGATCAATGTTTATTTTTTATTATATAAAAATTCTATACATATTCTGCATTTTTCCCCATAATGTTCCCAATAGTACCTACCCTTTGTATGACTTCTAGTGAGAATGAGAGACTGAAGCATCAACGTTATGACCATTGGATTGATGCTGTGGTTACCCACGAATCTCATTTGATTGATGAGGTTGGAGCCCGTCATGTCAAACTGTTCAAGTCTTTTAACTGAAAATGCATTGTGATGATGCCATGTTGTTGGTGGAATGAAAGGGAAAGAAAAACATGTTATTAAAGTAGATGTAAACCTTAAAGGAAGCAAACGGCTAAATACACAGATGATGTACATACTGTATACAAGAGCTATTTTCCTTCCGACAAGATCTGTATTTCTGTCAATCCAGTCCTGTGATTTAGCCAGCTCTGCCACACAGCCCAGTCTTGCCTGGGAGGGGAGTGGACCTGATCTTGCTCTGATTCGGGTTCATATAGGCCTCATGTACACCTGATAACTTCCAGGACATGGCTAGGATGTTGCTAAGCGAGGCCCATCCATCATGCCCTGTACACACGATCGGAATTTCCGATGGCCTAAAATCCGATCCAATTTTTCGTCTGAATTCCATTTAAGCATCTGTTCCTGCATACACACTGTCAGACCGTCCAAAACCCGGTGGCGTAAAACACTACGATGAGCCGAGAAAAATTAAGTCCAATGCTTCCGAGCATGCATCGACTTGATTCTGAGCATGCGTGTTTTTTTCTCTGTCGGAGTTCCACACAGATGATAGGAATTTCCGCTAGGAATTTTTTCCATTGGAAAAAAATAAAATATGTTCTATTTCTAAACTCCGACTAAAAAGGTCAGATGGGGTGCGCATACGGTCGGAATATCCAATGAAAAAATTCCGTCCTGACTTTTTTCATCGGAAATTCCGATCGTGTCTACAGGGCATACCATCACATGAGTGAGCTCTTTTTCTCGTTCAAACCTCCTCACATGCTCTTTTCTCTGATGCAGTAGCTCCGAGCCCAGCCTTTGAGCGCTCGCTCCTGTTAAGGTGTAGGTGAACAGCATAGGCGTGTGTCTGGGCACACCCTAATCACCCTGTGCTGGGCAGATTCCCCCTGCTGCTTGGATGCATATAAAGAGACTGGGGAATATCTGTCCTCAGTCCATTTCTGTGTCTCAAAGTGAGACATCAGGGGTCTGTTTAGACCCCTGATATTTCACCAAAGTCCCCCCAATGCTTTTCTGACACTGTCCACTGCTCTACTGACACCAACTTCTACCCTACTGACATCGTCTACTGCTCTACCGACACTGTTCATTGCCCTACTGTCATATTATATATACACATATACACGCATGTGTGTTTGAGCTTTGGGGTGCACACCCTAATGCAATAGGCTGCGCACACCTATGGTGAACAGTCATAGCTGAGCCTCACTTGGCAACATCCTTGGAGTTTTCAGGTCGGTCTTCATTGGGTACATGAATGGCCTATACCAGTGGTCATCAACCCTGTCCTCAGGACCCACTAACAGGCCAGGTTTTATGTATTACCTTGGGGAGATGCAGACTAGAATACTGCAATCACTGAGCAGCAAATGATATCACCTGTGATGTATTTCAGTTATCTTGCAAACCTGGCCTGTTGGTGGGCCCTGAGGGCAGGGTTGGTGACCACTGGCCTATACTTATAGCAAGGACATTATTCAACTTTAGGCTAGGTTCACACTACTGCAAATTCAAAATCGCGGTAAAAACGCGATTTTACCGCGATTTCGGCTGCGATTTAAGAGACATCTGTGCAGGGTTCAATGTAAATCGCGGCCCAAAATCGTAAAAAGTAATACAGGAACTAATTTTTGAAATCGGTGCAGCGCTGCAGATGCGGCGTCCCACCGATTAGGACGGTGCCATTGCCGACAATTGCCGGCAAATGCCACCGATTTGAGATGCGATTTGACATGTGAAATCGCATCTCAAATCTTACCAAATCGTACCCAGTGTGAACCTGGGCTCAGTGAAAGATGCATTATCTACAGATGCCCTTTATCTGCAAAGGCATTTTTTTTGGTAAAGCTGAACCCTTTGAGGGAGAACTGATATTTTTTTTAAAACGGCTTTGCTGAAATCATGATTGTTATGGCAATTGGCTAGATAAGAGCTTCACATGATGGGGCATAAACTAACCTAAATTACAGCTGAGGTTTTATATCGATCACAATTCAGCTAATAGCAGCTCTTTTATTTAATTCAGGTTATTTCAGGCATGTCAACCCCAAATGAAAGAATGATACACATCAACAGGGCTACATATAGGCAGGGTCTAACTTATTGCCCCCAAAGCAGGTTCCTGGCTTAAATCCTCCAGGAAGTGAGGTGAAGTCACTTCCTTTTCTGGCAGGACCATATAAATGTGGATGGAGTTTAGGGGAGGAGTTGGCGGATGGGAGTGTGTGGAGCTGCCAGGATATGGACATGGAAATGTAAGGTTTAGTCCTTGGTCTTTCTGACGTTAGGGTGGGCTCCATGAGTTACGACTGAGGTACACTACTGATTAGGCAACAAATGTTCTCTCTGTTACGATGTAATAGCTATTTCAAGGCTCTTCAATAGAAAGAGTTGGACTGTGCCTAAAGTTTGGTGATTCAACTGTGTTCCTGGTGTCTGAAAGTGTAAGTTGGGGCAGTACAATTAGGCTCCATTCACACCTAGGCGTTTTTACGCCCGACACCTGACGCTATTGCAGCCTGCAATACGCTGGAGGGGTGATTTAACATTGTCGGCTATGGAGATGGTTCACATCTCCACGCCGAATGCCGAAACGCCGTACGCCTGAAGCTCAAAACAAGTCCCGGACCCTTTTTTTTCAGGCGGCTTTCGGCGTATTGTAGGCTAAAAACGACACATTTTGTTGCCGCAAATCGCAGGACAAAACGCGGTGCAAACGCCGCGTTCAGGTGTGAATGCAGCCTTAGGCCACAACACTGGACCGGTGCAGTACAGGGCCCGGATTTGAACTAGTGGTGCTAACTGTCAGAAGGGTGTATCACTCCTGATCCTTGATAGCTGCTGGTCTCATCCCAGCATCTTGGTTTTGGATGTGATACATTCTCCCTGCCGGTTTGTCCACCTGCAAGGCCATTGATGTAGCCAGTCTCTGGTTTGTGGAGACCAAACTCGATTTAAGCCAGCCAAGCCTGCAGTCTTTTCCTTAAGCGCCCTGTTTGTCTGCTCTGCTGTCTGGCTTCCCTCTTGACGACCTCGGAATGCATATTCTCTGAACTCTGCATGCCTTTTGACTGCGGTTTTGACCCTGACTATTCTGAACCTTGCCTGCCTTGTACCTGGACTGTCATTGAACTACTTTGCCTGTCTGACAACCGCAAGTACCTGTTTGCTGTGCTCAGTTTGCGGCTGCTTTGGCATGGGGGCCAGGCACTATAGCATTCTGTATAAGACCTAGGGGCAACTGAGTACCGGTAGACCTGCTTGCTTTATGGGAAAAGGGGCTGCTATATGTGAAGAATAGCCTGATGATGCCTGACCACTCGTGTTAGGGGTAAGTGTGACACAAACCTGGTCTGGTTTGAACTGGTGGTGGTTAGGAGACAAAATCACCCTCTTGTCGATGAACAGCAGACCCCCTCCATGTAGCACGCAGCAAGTGACCTGGGCCCCCTTGTCACATGGGCCCTGTCCTGAGAAGACACAAGACTTTGTGCAGTGACTGTTCCCAACAGAGAGTTTGTCGCTTACGTTGCAGTGTGGCCTCCCTACATGCATCGTCAAAACCTATACAAACCCAATACTCAATGACACTGTAATCTATTTGTCATCAAATAGTTTCTTACTGTGTTTTTTCTGCCTCATTGTAAAGTTCTACCTAAGCTACCAAACCTCTCCTTTTCCCCACTCCCTTTCGTTTGTTTGGAAGGAGCAGTGCGTGCTATTTGTGGTCATGTGCACTGCTCTATTTATGCTACAAATCCCATTGTCCCTAGTCCATCTCAGAAGTGAGCAAGAGAGGGTTGATCTCTTTCTAAATACAGTGGAACCAAGAAGAACAAACATAGCCAGGAAGTCATATCATAGCAGCAAAATAAAGGAATTTGGAGGAGGCTGAGAGCAATAGAAGAGACATTTTGAGTTAAGAATACAGTGGAACCTCGGATTACGAGCATAATCCGTTCAAGGAGAATGCTCGTAATCCAAAAAACTTGCATATGAAAGCGAGTTTCCCAATTGAAGTCAATGGAAACGAAAATAATTTGTTCCGCATTGACTTAAATGGCATACAATACCGCATGCGGCCAGAGGTGGGGGGCGTCGTAGAGCCCCTCGGAAACTTCCGGCAAGTCCCGAGGACACCTCGGCTGACCTCAGCAAACCTTGGAAGGACTCCGAAGGGCCTTCCCGTGCATTTCTGATCGGCGCTGTTTGGCTCCGCTTGGCTCTGGCGCCCCCCTACTCGGTGCCGATTTATTTTTAATTTTTTTAAATACAGTGCTTGTATTACAAAACGCTCATTAACCGTGTTACTCGCAATCCAAGGTTCCACTGCCCTGGGTTAGTGTTTGGGTCAAGGTCACAATCAAAAGTCAGGGTCAGTTTTTTTTTTTCTTAAGAGGATTTTTTTAGTATCAGTGTCAGTTAGTGTCAGTGTGTTTTAGGCCCCTTTCACACTTATGCTACTCCAAAGTCATACGACTGTGGATCCGACTTTGTCCTACGACTTAAAGCGGGAGTTCACCCATTTGTAAAAAAAAATGTTTTCTCCCCTTAGCTTCCTGCTCGTTCGGTCTAGGGGAATCGGCTATTTGTATTAAAATATGAGCAGTACTTACCCGTTTTCGAGCTGCATCTTCTTCCGTCGCTTCCGGGTATGGGTCTTCGGGAGCGGGCGTTCCTTCTTGATTGACAGCCTTCCGAGAGGCTTCCGACGGTCGCATCCATCGCGTCACTCGTATACTGCGCCTGCGCACCGACGTTCGGCTTCTTTCGGAAAATCGTGACGCGATGGATGCGACCGTCGGAAGCCTCTCGGAAGCCTGTCAATCAAGAAGGAACGCCCAGTCCCGCAGCCCATACCCGGAAGCGACGGAGAGGATGCATCTCGTAAACGGGTAAGTACTGCACATATTTTAAAATAAATAGCCGATTCCCCTAGACAAAATGAGCATGAATCTAAGGGGAAAAAGTGCCCTCTAAGGGTGAACCCCCGCTTTAAGTACGGCTTCAATGACCAGGGATGCGACTTTGATCCCCCTATAATTAAAGGGGTTGTAAAGGTAAAAGTTTTTTTACCTTAATGCATCCTATGCATTAAAGCGGATCTCCCACGCCAAAACGTTTTTTTTTAAATGGTATTTTTAAATGTGTAATAGCACTGCTGTGCTAAACTCACGTTTCTGGTGTTCCCCCGCCGCTCCGCTGTAATATTGTCCCCAATAAATAGTTATAATCGGTGTTTTCCTGCTGTTGCCATCTTAGCTATGGGCATTGGATTTCCATAGGCAGGCACTTCCTATTTGCGGTGGATGCTGTCCCAGCATCCACCGCTCGATCTCGTGCATTCGCACTGGCTATGGTGACTGGCGGTGTGAGCGAAGTCGCGCAATGTTTTCTAACAGAGATGCTCCTCCAGCACTCTACAATAAACCCCGCCCTTCACAGTACTGATTGGCCGAACTGCCTGACTGACATCCCCATCTAGAATATTGTAATTAGGGAGCTCTGAGACTGTCTCCCAGCAGACACAGCGCGGCACAGGAAACTGGAGAAAACCCGTCGGAAACCCGAGGGGGGGGCAGACCGGAAGCCTGGCTAACTAATAAGGTACACTAATACTAAATTTATTGTAAATATCCGATTCATCATTGTTTAGGAGCAGTATGAATATGGAGCTGCTGTGGTATTGAGGGTGGAGATCCGCTTTAAGGTAAAAAAACATCTGACAGCACCGCCCCCCCCCGAGCCCCCGTTTTACTTACCTCACCGTTCGAAAGTCCCGGGCGCGTGCTTGTCATCTTGCTCGGTTCCCAGCCTGGCCGTTGATTGGCTAGGCTGGGCGGATTGATAGCAGCGCAGCCATTGGCTTGCACTGCTGTCAATCACAGCGGATGACGCGGCGCGCCGGGGGGCGGGGCCGAGTGATACAGTCGGCGGCTATGGCCGCTGCTGTATCACGGGAGCGCGCTCGCAAAAGCTTTCCACCATGCGAGGGAGCTCGCATGAACGTGGAAAGCTTTTGCGAGGAGGAGCCGAGACAGCCGCCGAGGGACCCCAGAAGACACAGATCCGGGTCACTCTGTGCAAAACGATCTGCACAGTGGAGGTAAGTATAACATGTATGTTATTTTTTTTTTTTTTTAAATTGTACCTTTAGTGTTCCTTTAAGGGGAACTCCACGCCAATTTTTTTTTTTTTTTAACTGCATGGGTTCCCCTTCATGAGCATACCAGGCCCTTTGGTCCCCCCAAAATCCATACCAGACCCTTATCCAAGCACACATTCTGGCAGGTCAGGAAAGGGGGTGGGGAATAGTGAGTGACCCCCCCCCCTCCTGCACCGTGCCAGGTCGCATGCCTTCAACATGGGGGCTGGGTGCTTTGGGGCAGGGGGGCATGTTGATGAGGACAAGGGCCCCTCCCCGACAACCCTGGCCGTTGGTTGTCGGGGTCTGCCGGCGGGGGGCTTATTGGAATCTGGGAGCCCCCTTTAAGGGCCCCCCACCCTATGTGAATGAGTATGGGGTACATCGTACCCCTACCCATTCACCTGGAATAAAAAGTGTCACAAATAAAACACACAACACAGGTTTTTAAAGTAATTTATTTGGCATCTCTGGGGGTCTCTTCCGACTTCAGGGGTCTCTTCTGACTTCTCCGGCCTCTTCTCGGCTCTCTCTGGTTCTTCTCCCGCTGTCTTCTGCTTTTTTGCCTGCTCTTTTGTTCGCTCTTGCCCGGTCTTCTCCGTTGTCCTCTTCCCTTCATTCTTCCTCCGATGTTGACTCAACGCTCTCTCCCGCTGTAATGTTGTGTCGACTTATATAGGCATGGGGCGGGGGCCCACCCCTTATGAACACCCCTTATGAAGTCACCGTCCCCTCATGGAGAAGGAGTTAATGTCACTTGAAGTGAAGTTCCAGCCTGTATTTAAAAATACAAATACTGTTGTTCTGTATCAGCATCGATTGTACCTGTGACAAGCTTCTTGTAGACCCAGTCTGTAAGGATGTATGCAGCAGGTTGAATGATGACCTTAACAGACAGCTTACTCAATGAATAAAGACTCCAGAGGTGTTTTCCAATGCTTCTTTATGCTTCAAGGTAACAAGGATATAAACATAGAGGCTTTTCCATAGGTAAATTTCCAATGAAGATACACAGCTCCCACACTCTGCAGACTTTTCAAGCAACTAAGCAAAGATGGGGTTTAGAGCAGGAAATGGTGGGTGGGAGCAACCAAACTAACCAGAACAGCAGGGGGGTAAGGATCATACCAAATAACATAATAACATAACATGTAATAACTGCTATACAGTAAAAGCTGCGTGACAGCACACTCCCCGCCTGGTATCGTGAGATACCACTATACTCTGTTTTCTTTTACATATTATTAACATTGCATACAGTAACATGCTATCTAGCCTTCTCAAGTCTATAAGCTAGCTATATTAAAGGTCCTAAGTGGCTCCTTCACATAACACTGAATCAGAATTTTTGGAAGCAGGCATTATTAGGACTGTCTCTGTGACTGGTCACAGGAAGGTTTTTGAAGCCCCATCCTTAACGATCCTGACTTCCACACTTCGGACTCTTCCATCATCACTGGTGATGGCCTTTGTAATAAGTCCAACTGGCCACTGGATACGGTGAGCTTGCTGGTCTTTAGCAGGTTTGACTTATTTAGTCGTCTTCCGACTCGAAGCATGCCTTCGTTGTTGATTATTGGGTTCAGTTTGAGTAGTGGGCTACTCTTTGAGACTGGTCTATTGCCTCCCAAGCATTTAATCTCTTCTGCAAAGACTTCTTCTTGCACAAGACGTATGACGAACAATTCTGCGTTCTCGTACTCTAACGCATTGGGTGACTCCTTGCAAGTGTGCCATCCATGACAAGACGATGTCTGATTGGGCTTGCGGAAAGTCTGTGCAATATGTCTCAATCTTGCTATAGTCTTGACCAATCTTTTCCAAGAAGAGAAATGTTTAAAGCGTCTCGCTTCCAAGTTTCTTCTTGAGCAGATGTTGGAACTCAATGTTATCACTTCAGGGCGGATTTCTGGATCAGTATCTGGATCCACCAGGTGGAAATCGATATCTTCTTTTGAGTTTGTAGAAGACTGGTCCGATAAAAACTTGGATCCTGAAAACCAAATGGTTTGCGTGAGGACAACTGCTGACACTGACCTTGTTGCAATGTCTGCGGGATTCAAACCAGTTGGGACATAGTTCCATTGTTCAGGTCTACTGACTTTTCTTATTCGTTCTACCCTGTTAGCCACGTACACATAGAACCTCCTTACGCTGTTGCATATGTAGCCAAGTACGACCTTGCTGTCGGTGTAGTACTTAACCTGATCAATTTCAGCATCCATTTCATTTTGCAGGAATTCTGCGACTTCGACGGCTAGGGTTGCGCCACACAATTCTAATCTTGGAATAGTGTGAGCAGGTTTTGGAGCTAACTTGGCTCTTCCTAGTAGAAAACTGACATAGGATCTCCCGGAGGGATCTATGATCTTGAGATAAGCCACGGCCGCTATAGCCTCGGTAGATGCATCGCAAAAGACGTGAATCTCTTTCCTCAGACTTCTTGAAGTTGAAGTGGGTGAATAGCAGCGCGGGATATTAAGTTCTTTCAGCACTTTAATGGAGTTTCTCCATCTCTCCCATTTAGGCAATAGGTCTGGTGCTGGTTCAGCGTGAAGGTTATCTAAAATCTTCTGCACAAATGCTAGAAAATGCTCTTGCATTTCAGGTTTGTTACAGAGAGTTTTCTTAAGTGCAGCAAATCTGGTTAAAGCTTGTCCTCGATTGTTAGGGAGAGTAAGCCTTGGTACTCGGAAGGGTAATGGAGCTACCCAACTTTTGGAATTGTCCTTGAAGAACTCTTCATCCATAATCTTGATGAACTCCTTGTCTTCGACTGAAGGGGCAATCTTGTTGTCATCGCAAGTAGTCTGGTACACTGAATCACCAAGGTCCTTCTGAGAAGTGAGCTTGCAGTTTATACCTTGGAGTGCTTGATATGGAACTTCGTTTTTAAATTCAAGTCTTTTCTTCACATCATAAGTCGATGGACATTCTATTGACCGATAGGCAACATTGGTTTTGTAGGAAGCTACATCCAAGAGCTTGTGAGGTTGATCTAAACAGACTTCTCCTATTATCACCCATCCAAGTTCAAGTTTCTGGGCCTGAGGAGCATCGTCTGGACCGTTACATAACTCTCTTATTTTATGGACTCTAGGAACGTCTCTCCCTAGTAGAATCAAGATCTTAACATCCTTGTTAAGTGGTGGAATGTAGTCAGCAATGTGGCTTAAATGGGGGTATTGACGTGCAGCCTCTGGTGTGGGGATTTCTTCTCTGTTGTTCGGTAGCTGATCACATTCGATTAGAGTCGGAAGAGGAAACTCTATGTCCTCATATTCTGATGCCACTATGAAGCCATGGGCTCTTCTTCCAGAAGTATTGATCTTTCCTGCACATGTCTGCAAGGTATAGGACCAGGCCTCTCCATGAATGTTGAATAGGTCAAAGAATTCTGGACTGGCCAATGAGCGATTGCTCTGATCGTCGAGTATGGCATAAATTTTTATGGAATTTTGTGGGCATCCTTCAGGAAAAACCCTTACAAGACATATCTTGCTACAAGACTTGCTATGAAGCCCTTCTCCACATACCTCTGTACACCTTGTGGTTACGGGGTTGGCATGTTGCTCAGTTCTCTCCCCGCCATCATCTGATGTAGGCTTGGGGTTGCTGTCGGGTGAAGGTTTCCTTTTGAACAGGTCTGAATGAAGAGCGTCCACATGTTTGGCACTGTTACACAGAGAACATCTGATGGTGATCTTACAGTCTCTTGCTAAATGATCGGAGGATGCACAACACTTGAAACAGATATTATGCTCTTTGAGAAATGACTTGCGTTCTTCAATAGGCTTATCCTTAAATGCACGGCATTTGGAGAGAGAATGTGGCACATTATGGATAGGACACTGTTGATTGAGATTGCTTGCCTTAATGCCTGTAGCCAAGACATTGGATGCTACCTCTGTCTTCCTCACGGCAATAGGATACTTTAAATCCTTGAACTTACTGTTGGTGGCAATACCCCTTGAAGTGGTTAAAGGAGTGGTGGTTGTATCTGGATAGAAGAAGCTTGGGTCATTCTTGGATTTTGCAACCTTCCGCACAAACTCTGCAAAATAAGAAAAGGGAGGGAAGGAAACATGATGTTCATACTTATATTTTGATCCTACACTAGTCCACTTTCCCCGAAGATAACTAGGCAACCTTGCTACAATAGGATTCACGCCCTGAGCAGTGTCTAAATAGCTAAGACCTGGTAAACTAGGATCTAACTTAGCAATTTCAAGTTCATGAAGGAGGTCACCTAACTCTCTAAGCTTATGATTGTCCTTAACAGAGATCTTAGGAAAGTCGTTTAGTCTCTGGAATAAGGCAGATTCAATGACTTCGGGACTCCCATAGTCTTGATCTAGACGTTCCCAGGCAGCATCAAGGCCTGCGTTAAAGTTATAGATGTAAACAGATTTAAGTCTCTTTACTTGTTCTGAAGATTGTCGCCCCGAATACCTTATTAGTAAATCGAGTTCTGCTTGAGGTTCAACGGGCAAGCTCTTGATTACCGCCTTAAATGTAGATCTCCAACTCCTGTAGTTCTCTGGGCGGTCATCAAATTTATACAGTCCAGTTGTGATCAATTCTTGTAAAGCCATACTCTTGCTGAGCTCCGTAGCGTTGATGCTTTCAGTTTTTATAGCCACCGGGGATACTGATGGTGCGCCGACTTGAGCCATGGTTGGTATCTGAAGTTGGCTGGTTGGTGGAGCGAAAGGTGTTGCAGATGGGTTCAATCTAGGTAAGGGTCTGATGTCTGAAGGTCTCTGAGCATTTGAAGTTGAAGAGAACTGTATCACAGGGGTCATAGAGTTCATCCTGTAGTCTTTTGCTGTACCCTTGTAATCTCTATTCGCATAGGGTTGCGGTGGCACGTGAGCCGCGTAGGTTGACTCACTTGATTTTGTGACATGCGGTAGTTGCGGGGTGTCTCTGTTAGCAGGTGTGTCTAGTTGACCAGCTTGATTTTGTGACACGTTGCCTTCTGGTCCACATGCTGGATGATTATGAGAAAAATCTCCAACTGTAGGTGGGACTGTGATGTCGTGGTTCTGGCTTAAGACAAACTGTAGGGTCCTTTCAATGGGGTCTTGACAAGCAGCCAAGCTGGGACAAGCTGCTCCTTCTTCTTCCAATAGGGCTTGTTCCAAGACGGATAATTCTGCCAATGCTACTTCCTTTTCTTTACTCTTCTGAAGGATTTCTAGCTGAGCCTCTGTTTCTGCTTGAATGCGTTTAGCTTCTGCTTTGATGGCTGCTTCTCTTTCAGAGCAGGCGGCTTGAACCTGGGCTGCTGCGACCTTCTGGCGAGCTTTGACTATTTGGTCGCTCAGTGTTGACCTTACAGAGCAGGACCGCAGTGACTTAGAAGAGGATTTATGATAGGAGCGGGCAGATCTAGAAGATTTTCCTGAGTGTCTGGAAGAAGCAGATTTACAGGATGTAGTTTCATATAGCTGTGCTAATCTACCTTCTATCTGTGCCTTTGCTTCAAGATATGTGCTATGCCTCTGCTGGTCAGTAGAAGTAAAGTCCTTTAATTCCACTGCGGCTTCCTCCATGCTGTAATGTGACAATAGGGAATAGAACTTTTCAGAAAGTCTTTTATAATTCTCAAATGCCTTCTTAACCCTTGAGAGAGCAGTGTTCAATTGCTCAGGATTGTTGCTAGTTTCATTAGCGGTTTTTATACAACTTAAAGTCTTATGCCATAATGCAGTCAGGTTACTAGATGTTTCTTCCTTACTTTCTTCATAAACCTCTCTTGCCTTCAGGGATGGATGAGGGCCTCTAGCGGGATGAGCAGAATGAAGTAAGGAGTCTGCTTTATCTTGGTTAAATGCAGGTGACTCTGTGGGATCTCTGTCAGACATAATGACAAGTGCTGTAGTTTTGGTGTCTTGTTACAAATCTGCCAGAGCTGAGCTCTGTAGTGCCTTCTGATATTAGGCAGATTGAACTGAGGAGCTGGATATTTGTGACATCTAGTGCTGCAACTGTTTCAGACTGGATGGCTCAGCTCACTATCACTTTATACAGGCAGGAATACACAGTTATTTCAGTAGATTCAGGTATTGGATTCACAACCAAAAACAGCTTGACAATGATAAATCCTAGGGACTTGATGAAGCTATGATACACAGTCTTTGAGCAGTTCAAAAGGTACTTATTGCTCTCCAATAAAGGCAAAATCCCTGGCAGTGAACAGTTATGGAGCATTCAGTAGGAGGCTGGCTTCATACACAGAGTAATTGTCAGGTCACCTGTGGCCAGGTGACAAGTGCACCCTGTAGGGGTCAGGGATGCACCGCAGGGAAGTGAACCCTATAGCCGACTACTGCTGGCAGGGAGGAAGCGTGACCCAAGATCACCCAGGGCGCGGAGTCTAAGACCCAGTTTTGTATTCACCAGAGCCCTTGGTGGTAGGGATGGTCTTGGCCGCAACTGGGTCCAGGTCGCGTTCCCGGGATTCCTCAGGTCACACTCCGCAGGGAGAAGGGGGAAGCAGCCAGCAAACAGTGGTGATGGACAGGCCGAGGTCAGGGCAACAGGCAGACAAGGATAACCGTGGAACATGCAAATAGTCAGGGGCACAGGCAGACAGGGAAGTCGGGGACAAGCCAAAACGGTACACGGAAGATGATCGTAGCACTCTGCAACCAGGAACTAGCAATACACTGCAGACAGGAACTGAGCATTGGAACACTGTTGAACAGCACTGCAGACCTGTAGAGCAACGGTTAATATAGGCTTCCTGGGATGGACTAGGGTGGAGCCATACAGGAAGAGGAAGTGATAAAAAGGGAAACCAGAACAGGGTCAGCCTCTAATGAAGACATGGAGATCAGGTAAGCAGACAGACTTGATGCATATTCATGACAGTACCCTCCCTCTTAAGGCCCCTCCCCCTCCCCAGCCTGGAGCCAGGGCTAAAGGGGAATCCCAGAAGAAACCTCCTCGACAAATGGGGCGCAAAGATCTCAGATGCAGAAATCCAAGACGCCTCCTCAGGACCAAATCCTCTCCAAAGCACAAGGTACTGAAGAACGCCTCTGCGGAGACGAGAATCCAGAACTTGAGTATCCTCATTGACCAGAACCGAAGTAGGGACAGGAGGAGAGGATTTATTGAGGACCAAAGGCCTTTTAGGAATAAGTAAGGGCATGAGAGGGTCAACAGGAATCCGAGGAGGATCAAGCAGACCCTTAAAGATGAACTGGGGATTAAGCACAGGACCATCAGACTGGGCAGAGGTCAGAGGAACCCTGAAGTCAGATTGGTTAGAAGGTGACAGGGCACAGGAGTCAAGCTGGATAGTAGGGAAACCAGCAGAATGCAGAGAGCCCTGAAAACAAGGTAGGAAACCCCATTTGGCCGAATGAGGCAATCTATCCAAAGGATGGATTGAGCCCCTTAGACAGGTTGCAGGAGGACCTGAACAAGAAAAGGTAGGAGGCTCACTGGGCATGGGCTGACCTGGCATAGCTGATGCAGAGGCCGATCGAATAGCATAGTCAGGTGTAGTGATTACCCGAATCGCATCACAAGGCGTAGTGACTGCAGAACTCGCAGACAAGTTAGCCTGGCTGTGCGTTTTAGGGACAGTCAACGGTAAACTGGAGTGAATGATCGGCTCAGGTTCACAGACGGGCTCCTCATCCAGAGTGCTACATTGGCTAGAAAGTGCATCAGCCTGACTATTGCAGGACACATTCCGGACACCGCTACATGTGGTAGGACGAGCAAAAGATTCTGGAATGGTGGCAACAGGAAGTTTCTCTTTTGGGGCAACCTTGGGTAGGCAAGACGTGGAACAGGAGGGACCCCAAGCCAGGATCTGTCCGGCAGTCCAGTCAATGTGAGGAGAATGGAGTCTTAACCAAGGAAGACCCAAAACGATAGGAGCTGAGGTCTTAGGTAGAACAAGGAAGGATATCCACTCCTGGTGAAGTGTGCCTACTGACATCTTAACAGGGACTGTCTGGAAGCGAATAGGACCCCCCGGGAGAACAGTGCCATCAATCGCCGAGACCACCAATGGTGTGGTGAGGGGCAAAAGGGTAAGTCTCATGGACGATGCGATTTCCCAGTCTATGAAATTGCCAGCGGCTCCGGAATCCAGATATGCCGAGACTGAAAGAGAAGAAGCACCAAAATGAAGGGACACAGGAAGAAAAAGACGAGAAGGTGAAGGAGATACTTCTGGATCCAATACTCCACCTTCCAGATGTATTGAACCCGAGCGTTTCTCGGGGCGAAGAGGGCAAGTGTCACGAAAATGACTTTTGCCCCCACAGTATAGACACAGGCCTAGAGTTCTGCGCCTGGCACGTTCCTCAGGGGATAGCCTGGTCCGACCCAGCTGCATGGGTTCCTCAGTTGGCAAGGGATGCTCCACGGGTCGAAGAGAGGGGAACTCAGGCTGACTAAGGGCCAAGGGATGTTGGCGTCGCTTTTCTAGGGTCCTTTCCTGAAAGCGAATATCGATCTGATTACACAAGGAGATCACTCCGTCCAGATCAGTGGGGATGGTTCTTCCTGCTAGTTCATCCTTCACTCTATCAGATAGGCCATGCAAAAAGGTTGCGACTAAGGCCTCATTGTTCCAGCTCAAATCAGCTGAGTGGATACGGAACTGAAGAGAATATTGTCCCACTGAACGGGATTCTTGGCGGAGACGTAAAAGGGCGCTGGCTGCTGAAGAGACACGAGCCGGTTCTTCAAAGATATTCCGAAAAAGTTTCAAGAAAACAGGCAGGCTAGAAACCACAGGATCATTCAATTCCCACAGAGGGGCAGCCCAGGCTAAGGCTTCCCCGGAGAGGAGAGAAATGATATAGGCTATCTTGGCCCGATCAGACAAGAAGTACTGGGGCAGGAGCTCAAAATGAATAGTGCATTGGCTAAGGAATCCCCTGCAGGCTTTGGAGTCTCCAGAAAAGCGGATTGGAGGTGATAACTTCAGTGAATGCGACTCTGCGACTGGTGCAACAGGTGCAGCTGCTGGTTGTACTTGGGGTTGCGGATTCGGGGTTCCCAGCGAGGTCTGAAGCTGATCAAAGCGGGAAGCCAGATCCTGAAGGAAACGCATCACCTGATCCTGATTAGCTTCATGCGTCTCGAGTCTGCGAACAATGCACTGTAATGGATCATCTGCAGGAAGCGGCACGTCGGTCGGGTTCATGGCTGTTCAAACTGTCAGGTCACCTGTGGCCAGGTGACAAGTGCACCCTGTAGGGGTCAGGGATGCACCGCAGGGAAGTGAACCCTATAGCCGACTACTGCTGGCAGGGAGGAAGCGTGACCCAAGATCACCCAGGGCGCGGAGTCTAAGACCCAGTTTTGTATTCACCAGAGCCCTTGGTGGTAGGGATGGTCTTGGCCGCAACTGGGTCCAGGTCGCGTTCCCGGGATTCCTCAGGTCACACTCCGCAGGGAGAAGGGGGAAGCAGCCAGCAAACAGTGGTGATGGACAGGCCGAGGTCAGGGCAACAGGCAGACAAGGATAACCGTGGAACATGCAAATAGTCAGGGGCACAGGCAGACAGGGAAGTCGGGGACAAGCCAAAACGGTACACGGAAGATGATCGTAGCACTCTGCAACCAGGAACTAGCAATACACTGCAGACAGGAACTGAGCATTGGAACACTGTTGAACAGCACTGCAGACCTGTAGAGCAACGGTTAATATAGGCTTCCTGGGATGGACTAGGGTGGAGCCATACAGGAAGAGGAAGTGATAAAAAGGGAAACCAGAACAGGGTCAGCCTCTAATGAAGACATGGAGATCAGGTAAGCAGACAGACTTGATGCATATTCATGACAGTAATGGTGGCTGCAGGAGTCACACACAGGCCTAACTCTCAGTGCACAGCCTGCAGATGGTATCCTGTGTTAGGATGTTTGTTCTTCACACACACATGTGGTTACTCACATTTCTGAAGCTGCAGAGATAGCTGTGTGATGGATTCTTCTGGAAATTTACTGTTCTGTATCAGCATCGGTTGTACCGGTGACAAGCTTCTTGTAGACCCAGTCTGTAAGGATGTATGCAGCAGGTTGAATGATGACCTTAACAGACAGCTTACTCAATGAATAAAGACTCCAGAGGTGTTTTCCAATGCTTCTTTATGCTTCAAGGTAACAAGGATATAAACATAGAGGCTTTTCCATAGGTAAATTTCCAATGAAGATACACAGCTCCCACACTGCAGACTTTTCAAGCAACTAAGCAAAGATGGGGTTTAGAGCAGGAAATGGTGGGTGGGAGCAACCAAACTAACCAGAACAGCAGGGGGGTAAGGATCATACCAAATAACATAATAACATAACATGTAATAACTGCTATACAGTAAAAGCTGCGTGACAGCACAACTGTAGCTGCTGACTTTTAATATAAGGACACTTATCCATCAGCTTCAGGTGCAGGCACTGGCATCCTTACTAAGGGAATCAGGAAGTGAAGCCTTGCGGCTTTACAGCCTGTTTCCTCTCGCCGGCTCCTTTCTGAAGGGTCCCGCTGTCTTCTGGGACCTGTGTGTCTCCCAGAAGGCAGCAGGGGGGGGGGGATTTTGTAGATCACCACAGCGTTGTGCAGCGATCTTACCCAGAAGTGGGAGCGGGTAACTGATTTTGACTAGGGTTGTCCCGATACCGATACTTGTACTCAAAAGCTCAGATGCTTCACCCGATACCTGGACAGTCAGCGGTGATCAGTGCGGTGGGGGAGTTACAAGAACCGATCACCGCTGACTGTCCTCGTATCCTCCTCCATTCTGCTGCTGAACCCCTCCGTGTCCCCCCTCTGTGCTGCTGCCGTGTACCCCCTCCATGTTGCCATCTCTTTCTCTGTGCTGCCGCCGTGTCCCCCGTCTCTGTGCTGCCGCCGTGTCCCCTGTCTCTGTGCTGCCATCTCTTTCTCTGTGCTGCAGTCGTGTCCCCCATCTCCGTGCTGCCGCCGTGTCCTCCTTGATCTGTCAGGATAGAGAGCGGAGGTAGGAGCTGGTAAACCCGGCTCCTACTTTTTCCGAATGTACAGAGTCAGTGATCACTGACTCTGTCCATTCACATGTAAACTGTGTTTACAATGTTTCAGTTTATGGAGAGAAGCCGCTGTCTTCTCTCCTTTCATTTTCAGCACAGCTGAGGCTGCTGAGAAAGGGACTGGGGAATCTGTGTCCCTAGTCCATTTCCTTCTCTCAGAGGGGAGATGTCAGAGGTCTGTTAAGACCCCTGATATCTCACCAAAGCCCCCCAACAGGACTGATACAAAAAAAAAAAAGGAATTGCAATAAATAAAAAAATAATCGTAAAAAATAAAAAATTCAATAAAAAAACACACTGACACTGTCCATTCCCCCCCACCCCCCTTAAAAAAAGAAAGAAAGCCTTGTAAAAATAAATAAAAAATAAACAAATTGTAATTTTTTTTAAAAAAATAAAAATAAAAAAATTGTAAAAAATAAATAAAAATACTGACACATGTGCCACTGTCAAATGAGATTTAAAAAAAGTATCGGTAATTGGTATCGGCGAATACTTGATAAAAAGTATCGGTACTTGTACTCGGTCCTAAAAAAGTGGTATCGGGACAACCCTAGTTTTGACCAGTACCTGCTCCCCACAAAAAGTGTCAAATGTGGGCGGGGGGGGGTTTGCAAACAAGTGAAGCATCCACTTTTGGGTAGAGTTTCGCTTTAATGCCAGGAAAATGAGCCAGCATTTTGTATGTTATTTATGTGCAAAATGACATAAGGATGTGTCGTGTATCAATCTGGTGTCTTTTTCCTAAATCTTAAAGCGGAGCTCCACTGAAAAACAAAATATTAAAAGCCAGCAGCTATAAATACTGCAGCTTCTGACTTTTAATATTAGGACACTTACCCGTCCTGGAGTCCAGCGCCGTCCGCAGCAGAGGACGAGCGATCGCTCGTCACTCTGCTGCCCCCCCCGCCAACCACTGTGAGGGAACCAGGAAGTGAGGCGCTCCGGCTTCACTGTCCGGTTCCCTACGGCGCATGCGCGAGTCGCGATATGCCTGCCCATTGGCTCCCGCTGTGTACTGGGAGCCGAGTGTTCCCAGAACACAAGGGGGGACGGGGACGGGAGGTGACGTCATGCCCGCAGTCTGCCCGAGACTGTGTGGCCGGAAGTGGGTGCAAATACCTGTCTTTAGACAGGTATCTGCACCCCCCTCCCCCTGAAAGGTGTCAAATGTGACACCGGAGGGGGGAGGGTTCCGATCAGCGGGAGTTCCACTTTAGGGTGGAGCTCCGCTTTAAACTACTAAAGGCCATAGAAAAGGAGTGAGGGGGCTGCCTGTGACTACTGAAACATTGGTGTGACAGGCCTGGGATAGTGAGCTGGATGAAGTCCTACTTAGTGGTGACTGACAATTCTGCAAGTTTTCATTGACTTGCATAGGTTGGCTGTGCATATACACTCTCTTGTATGTTCTGTGGAAGAGAACACATGTAATCCTCTGTAATACTGATGAGCCGGTTACAGGCGCCTTAACACTTTGAATGCTGTGCAGTCAGACAGTGCTGGTCCCTTATAGTTTAGTGTCACCAGCACATTAAAAGCCTTGACCCCCGTGTATGCAGCCTGCTCCACCCCACTGACAAGGTCAGAGTCAGCAAATCCCACCCTAAAAATAGCTCTGTTCACAGCAAGTGAGCGTTTTCACAGAGTAGTTCAGTCAGACGAGGGTCTGCCGAGCACTCAGGTACATCATGGTCTCCATGAAGGGGTGATAGAGGAATACAGGTGGGAAGAGCGGGGCCTGGAGAGGCTGGAAGACCCAAGTTTCCATAGTCTGTGTTATGGTCTCTGCTTGTCAACTGTAAGTCATACGTTGTCACCGAGGGTTATTTAGTGTAGCAATGGCATTCCTGGGGAAGGTAATGATAAGAATTAATTAGTACACTGAGGAGCAGAGAAATCTGTCATGAGCACAGCTGTGGTACAAGAAATAGATGGAGCCATGTGCTTGTTGTAGGTATTTGTGAGCATGCTTAGTATAACAATGGGGGTTATTTACTAAAGGCAAGTCCACTTTGCACTACAAGTGCACTTGAAATTGCACTTGGAAGTGCAGTTGCTGTAAATCTGAGGGGAAGCTCTGCTGATTTTATTATCAAATCATGTGCAAGCTAAAATGTTGTTTTTTATTTTCCTTGCATGACCCCCTTTGGATCTACAGCGACTGCACTTCCAAGTGCACTTTGCACTTGTAGCTTGCACTTGTAGTGCAATGTGGATTTGCCTTTAGTAAATAGCCCCCATTGTGTGGGGTGGGGGGCTGAAACCTGGGTGATTTCCGTGTTATACAAAAAATATGCAATTTCTAGAATACTTTACATCTAAGGGCTTGTTCACACCAGTCACACCGATCGCATGGCTGCTGCACACCAGTCACACCGATTGCATGGCTGCTGGTGTGAACTGGCATGAACAGTGGCAATACACAATTTCGAGCACCGTTTTACCTTTTTTATTTTACTAACTTTATTTAAAAGTCAAAGTGATATTTCATTAGGGTTTTATGCACATAGTAGTGTTGTGATATGGTTGTTTGCGTCCAAACCCGCTGCACTGAAAAGAGTACCGCATTCCGTATTTCTATTCTGCGTACGCAGTGGTGTGAACTGAGAGTATAGGGAACATGGCTTTTTGCATTGTATTGCTTTGGGGAAGGCTGTCCAGCGCTTGAATGAGCCCCTAAAGGGGAAGAATAGTGTATTTTCAGTGATTGTTGCAGTAAAGACAATTTTTCTTTGGATTGAGAATGGTTTAAATCCATGCTGTCTGTGTCCCTTCGGAGGGATTTCCCTTCCCCTTCTGTACACACAACAGAGGGTGGGAGGAAATACCTCCAATGTGAGGGATACCCCTCTTTAGCTGGCCATGATTGGTTCAGATTACATCTTATTCCTGCTGAATCAGTTGAAATTCAAGCCGTCAATAACCCGGTCAGCACAGGTGCACAGGCAACCACAGGTGTTACAGCTGCTTGAATGCAATAGAAGACGGCAGAGATTCCTCTATCCATGCTGTTGAGTGTGGATAGAGGAATCCATTTGATTCCTCTCATTAGGACCATGTGTGTGCGTCTAGCAGCGATCACCAGAAAACAGCCGCAAGTAGCTGTCATTAAAATATACAGGGCCAGCCGATCACAGGTCTCATAAACAACAGCAGGAATCAGCAGACTCCTGCCGCTGCCATTCCCACTAGGTCTAGGGCAAAATGCCCATGCCAAAAACAGTAATCACTGTGTGCCCACTGGAGGATTTCCTCTCTATTCATGTTCAGGAAACAATTCAAAAGTTTTTTGATTTCTCAAACTTCTGCTCACAGCAACAGTAATCAACAGAAAAAATCGAGAGAGTGACTGTTTCTAGCAGGGGACACAAACAGCAGTAGAAACCTGACCTGTCGGGAAAAAATGCCATGGAGCATACACACGGCCAGTTTTCCCGGCCAAAAGCTGTCATGGCAGTGTTCCCGATGGGAAAACCGGTCGTGTGTATGAGGCATCACACTGATTTGATAAGTGTTTTGAGCAGAAAAGCACTATAGAAATATGAACTTCTTGCCACCTATGTAATGCATATGTGTGGTGGCAAATGTCTACTCGTTGCACATATGTGACCAAGTTCATAGACAGTTCCCGGTCTCTAGTAATGATCAGGAGCTGGTGGGATAGGCTTCTGAGATGACATGACTATTGTGACAGTCACTCATAGTAGTCACTTGATCAGGCTGTGCGTCCCACCCACTAGGTGTAAAGACTCACTTAGACCCCTTTCACACTGTAGCGGTTTTACAGCATTTTAGCGTTAAAAATAGCGCTATTAAATTGCTCATAAAACGCTCTACATGCATCTCAATGGACCCTTTCACACTGAGTCCTGCAAGCAGCATCTATTGAGCAGCTTTTGGGCGCTGAAAAAAATGGCTCCAAAAACGCCCCTCTCCATAGAAATGAATTGAAAGCGCTGTAAAAACGCCTTACCCTTTCACACTGAGGCGTTGCACTGGCGGGGCGTTGAGAAAAGTCCTGCAAGCAGCATCTTTGGAGCAGTTTTGGGCGCTGAAAAAAAAGCTCCAAAAACGTCCCTCTCCATAGAAATGAATTGAAAGCTCTGTAAAAACGCCTTACCCTTTCACACTGAGGCGCTGCAAAAACACCCTAAAACGTTAGGGTCTTAGCGGTGCTTTACCAGCACATTGGGATTGCAGATGAGGCTTTGCTCGAAAAACGCCCAAGTGTGAAAGGGGCCTTAAAGGCACAACAGAACGGGACTAATTAATAAATGACACCCACTGTATTCTATTTTTTAGTATTACTGCTAGCATTTTACCCATAAGGTCTGATAGAGAAGGGCATTTCACCTTTTGCCCTGGTTCACACTGGGCTGCGGGAGTGAAGCCGTGCGAGTTCAGCTGAACTCGCACGATTTCACTCCCGCCGGCAGTCCCGATTTCGGCCGCGATTTAAGAGACATCTGTGCAGGTTTCTGCACAGATGTCTATGTAAATCGCGGCCCGAAATCGCAAAAAGTAGTACAAGAACTACTTTTTGAAATCGGTGCAGCGCCGCGGATGCGGCGTCGCACCGATTAGGACGGCGCCATTGCCGACAATTGGAGGCATTTGAGATGCGATTTCACATGTGAAATCGCATCTCAAATCGAATGAAATCGCACCCAGTGTGAACCTGGGCTTTGACATGTCCTCCTTAAATGGTCCAGCTGGCCGTTTGGCATGATATTTATAACTAGTGACTGTTGTATTTAAAATCTACAAAGATTAAGCATATTATAAAAACCAAGGTATAACATTTGCGGTACATACGTAAAAAAACAGCACTGTTATAGGACATGTGAAGTTTCAATTTATATACAAAGTCTGAAACATTGTTTTGTTGGAATATCATTATTGCATTCAAACGTTTATTCTCACATCCCAGCCTACACAATGCTGGCAATCTGTTTACATGGATTCTGTTTCTGTAATACATCAAACATGACTGAGAACTTGTTGAAAGAAGAAAATGGGCCAGGGGTTGTGCTAGGTTGGCCACTTTTCACTATCAGCTGTCTCACCCCTTCCCTTTTACTCTGTATGTCTTGGCAGATGGAGAAATACCCTACTTAACCACTTAAGCCCCGGACCATTTGGCTGGCCAAAGACCAGGCCATTTTTCGTGATTCGGCACTGCGTTGCTTTAACTGACAATTGCGCAGTCGTGCGACGTGGCTCCCAAACAAAATTGACGTCCTTTTTTCCCCACAAATAGAGCTGTCTTTTGATGGTGTAATGGGAGGGCCCGTGGGACCCATAAGCTCTTAGAAAGCATGAGCAGGAAAATAATGGACAGTCAGAATATATCTTGGACTACCTGAGATGGGACTATTACATAATTATTATCCACAATATATCTGTGGAGAACTGGTTGCCGTTTGCTGATTCTGAACTCACCAGGTTAATTGAAAGAGTGACTCATTCATAATGTGGGGACACATACTGTTGGGTGTTAATGTCATCAACTCCAGCCACCTGTCTGTCTGTTGTGATGTAAATGAATCTAGGATGGCTTCTGAGGATCTTTCATTGTGGCTTGTGCTAATTAACCCTGTATTGTGTGAAACTCTATTGATGATAATGTGTGTATTGATAGTTAACAGACAGCCTAAAGATCAGGTGTATGAAGCACCAGCTGTAGTTAATTAGCTTGTGTAAATTAGGTCAGAGCCGGAGTCAGAATGTCTGACCAAAAGATGTGTATTGGGGCTCATTAGGTAAGCATTGTATGATGTTGTGGGTGGAGTTGGGTCATTGTTCATTTGATTACTGCAGTATTCTTTTTGTGTATATAAGAGCTGTATTTCTCAATAAAGATTGTCAGACCTGCTTGAACTTCATAGAGAGCTGCGTGTGTCTCGTTAATGGGGGAATTTGTATGGGTCGCGTTCGCCGGATTGTGGAGTTTCGATAGCTGCCTATGTGTGCGGGAAAGGAATATCCTTAACGGCTTTAACCCCTGTCCCATTCGGGGTTGCGTTACAGATGGTATTTGATGGTCTCTGCGGTTTTTATTTTTTGCTCTATAAACAAAAATAGAGCGACAATAAAAAAAATAAAAAAAAGAGCAATATTTTGTACTTTTTGCTATAATAAATATCTCCATTTTCCCGAGGCGTCTTTCAGGACAGCACCTTGAGATATCATGATCCTCCCACTCCATCAGGAAACACCTTCTTTCATCCTTTTAAAAGGAGGCCCCTCCTTGCACTCCTCAGTTTTTGTGTTTCCTCCTCCGGAGGGAGCATCTTCTTGGGAAGGGTCTGATGTCTCAGGTGCTGCCTGAAAAACGGACCTTTTCCCCTTACCTTTTTTTCAGGGACTGTCCGCTCTCCCGTGCCACCCGCGCGGCGGTGATGGTAGTCGGGCTCCTCTCTCTCCCGGTGCTCAGTGGAGCCAGCCTTCGGCGATCGTGAGGTGCCTCGTTTTTGCGGGGCGTCGCCATTTTGGCGTAGCCTGGTCGCCGGAGAGGCGCGTCATTTCCGGCGCGCCAGGAGGAGGGGTAGGGCGGACGCTGGAGCCTACTTCCGCTTCCTGGTCCGGCGCAGCGGCGCTATTGGAGTCCGGGAAGCGCCGTGGATGCCACAGAGAACGCTGATTCCTGCGATGGAGACTGCAGATGCATCAGCGGTGGAGACAGGCACGGGCACCAGCAGGACCTCGGCGGGAAGCAGCAACGTAAGTCTGTTTTTCCCCAGGGGTGAGGGTTCTCTCCTTTTTTTGGGATTTCTCTCTCGGTCTCTTCACTTTTTTCCCTCCAGTGGCATGGGGGCCTGTCAGGGCACGGGTGGACACCTTTTGTTCCTAAGTGCACCTAGGTGAGGGGGGGTCATGTTCGTTTATTGAGACCGGGTCTCATGCTGGATCCCCCTATATTTTTTCTTCTCTCCCTGTTCCTTTTTTTAGGTCAAGCCTGAAAAAAAGAGATGTCCTTCTTGTAAGGAGAAAATGGGGGAAAGTTGGAAGAAGCCATGGTGTAAGGCATGTATAGCAGCCTTAGTACAGAAAGAGTCAGCCTCAGTCAGAGAGGAATTGATGGCTTCTGTCAAAGATGAGCTTTTGGCCACCTTTCAGACTATGAGAGAGTCATTAGCTCCTGTCACTATTTCTCAGCCCTCCACATCACAGTCTTCGCAGGAGACAGGGTGGGCTCCTAGGCCCTCTGATAACGAGGGGTCCAGGGATAGTCAGCCTCAGGCCCCCTCTAGTGAGGACTCAGAAAATGAGGAAGAAATAGAGCCTCCCTCAAAATTTAAGCTGTCCCTGGAGGATGTGGATGGCCTCCTCAGGGCTATTTATGCCACTTTAGGTCTCAGTGAGGAAAAGAGGGACTTAAGCCTGCACGATCGCATGTATGCCGGTCTCTGCGAGCCCAAGGGGCGTACATTTCCAGTTCACCCGGTCATCTCCGAAACAATCTTGCGGGAATGGCAGGACCCAGAAAAGAAACCATTTTTTTCAAAATCCCACAAAAGGAGGTTTCCCTTTGGAGAAGATCCATCAGTCGTGTGGAACAAAATTCCTAAACTCGACGCAGCTTTTTCCCAGGTGTCTAGGTCCACAGATTTATCCTTTGAGGATATGGGGATCCTGAAGGACCCGATGGATAAACGAATGGATCTTCTCCTTAAAAAAGCCTGGCAGTCTATTATGGTTAACCTCAAGCCTGCCATGGCTACCACCTGTGTGGCACGCAACTTAGAGTTCTGGTTAGACAAACTCAAAGCTCATATTGAGGCAGACTCCCCAAAACAGGACATTTTGGACTCTTTTTCTACCATTTCTGCAGCCGTAGCCTATATGGCAGATGCCTCGGCCGAGGCGATCAAAATGTCCGCTAGATCCGCTGCTTTAGCCAACTCAGCCAGAAGGGCTTTATGGCTCAAGACCTGGCCTGGTGACACAGCCTCCAAAAGCAAGCTGTGTGGAATCCCGTTTTCTGGGGATCTTCTCTTCGGCCCTGAACTGGATAGTATCCTGGACAGGACGGCCGACAAGAAGAAGGCCTTCCCGGTCAAAAATAAGAACCCCCCTCCCAAGCGTTTTTTTCGGGCCTTTAAGCAGCAGGATAAGGGAAAAAGACCGCAAGGAAAAAGGAACTGGGCAGCACAGAAGGGCAAAGGAAAGGGAGTCCTTTTCCATCCTCCTGCGCCTGCCAATAAGCCGCAATGACTCGACCCTAAGGGTAGGCGGGAGGTTACAGGGGTTCCTTCCGCAGTGGTCAGCTGTATCAAACAACCAGTACATACTGACCACTCTAGCTCAGGGATACGCTATAGAATTCTCAGAAACCCCGCCAAAGAGATTCCTGGTCACCCAGGCCCCAAGGGATCCAGTGAAGTACGTAGCGCTAAAGTCCTCGTTGTTGGAACTTCAACAGCAGGGGGTGTTGGTCAGGGTTCCCCTAGTAGAACAGGGCAGAGGGTTCTATTCCCATGTATTCCTAGTAAGGAAACCTACGGGGAAGTTCAGGCTGATATTAAACTTAAAGCCCTTAAACAGATGTGTCCTGTACAGGAGATTCAAAATGGATTCAATATTCTCAATCCGGAATCTACTGACGCCAGATTGCTACATGGCGTCGATAGACCTGAGGGATGCGTACCTTCACGTACCTATCTCTCCTCAGTCCCAGACGTTTCTCAGACTGGCGGTAGAGATGGGGGGTCAAGTCCAGCACTTCCAGTACAGGGCCCTCCCCTTCGGGCTGTCATCATCACCTCGGATCTTTACGAAGGTGCTGGCGGAAGCCTTAGCCCCGCTGCGGCTACAAGGAATAGCAGTCATCCCTTACTTGGACGACCTCCTCTTCTTTGCTCCCTCAGAGGAAAAATTGTTGAAGGATCTTTCTCTGGCGCGAACCCATTTGGAATCCCTAGGATGGATTTTAAACCTTCAAAAATCCGCCCTGGTTCCTTCTCAGAAGATTCGTTTTCTGGGATACCGGGTGGATTCGCGGAACCAGAGAATTTTTCTCCCCCCAGAAAAAGCATCCAAGGTCTTGGACACTGTTCGGTTGCTTCAGTCCCATCAGTCTTTGACGGTCAGACAGGTAATGGCATCCCTAGGAATTTTGACCTCCACCATGCCGGCGGTCCAATGGGCGAGGTTACATTTCAGGCCCCTGCAGGCTTTTCTTTTAAAGACATGGGATCGGAAAACCAGTTCTCTAGACACCCGGGTAAAAATTCCGGCCCGGGTAGTAAGATCCCTTTACTGGTGGAAAAACCAGCGGGTGCTTGCAGAGGGTCTGGAGTGGTCCTTCCCCGTGGGACTGAGGCTCACCACGGATGCCAGCGCCTGGGGATGGGGAGCGCATCTAGAAGAGAAATTCTCACAGGGGAGGTGGTCAAGGGAGGAAGCCCTGCATTCCTCAAATTGGAGGGAACTAAGGACGGTGGCCCTGGCACTAGTGGAGTTTGCTCCATTTCTCAGAGGCCATCATGTTCAGGTCCTATCGGACAACGCTACAACAGTAGCATACTTGAACAGGCAGGGGGGTACAAGAAGCCCTTCGCTTCTGTCCCTGGCCACAGAGATTCTCTCCTGGGTAGAGAGCAATTTGCTCTCCTTGACAGCCCTACACCTAAAGGGGTCCCTCAATACGGTGGCGGATTTCTTAAGCAGACACCAGATTCGGGAGTCAGAGTGGTCCCTGAATGCGGAGGTCTTCTCAGAGATCACCAGCAGGTGGGGTCTCCCAGAGGTAGACTTATTTGCCTCGAGGGAGAACTCCCAGGTAGGAAAATACTTTTCGCTGAGTCGGGGGGGATGGGTCCCTAGGGGTAGACGCTCTGTCGCATCCCTGGGATTTCCGCCTCTGCTTTGCCTTTCCCCCGTTTCAGCTAATTCCCCTAGTTCTGAGGAAAGTTCAGAGAGAAGGTGTGCCGGTCATTCTCATCGCCCCATTCTGGCCCAAGAGGGCATGGTTTGCAACGCTTCTAGCCTTGTCAACCAGGCCTTACTGGCACCTGCCCCTCAGGCAGGACCTCCTAGTTCAGGGTCCAATTTCTCACCCAGATGTGGCACGGCTGTCCTTGACCGCGTGGCTTCTGAAAGGGAAATCCTGAGTGGAAAGGGGTTCTCCGACCGCTTGGTTTTTCACCTTACTCAACAGCAGGAAGAAAGTAACCCGAGCCATTTACACCAAGGTTTGGAAAGTTTTTTCCTCTTGGTGTAGCTCTTCGAGTCAGGACCCTAGGGAACTAAAATCTATCCTGGAATTTTTACAGGAGGGGGCTGATAAGGGCTTGGCTGTTAGCACCCTTAAGGTACAGGTATCCGCACTTTCAGTTTTTTTGGAAAGATCTGTAGCCATAGAACCATTGGTGGTGAGATTTTTTAGATCTCTTTTGAGGTCTAGACCACCAAGGTTAAAGGGTTTCCCGAAGTGGGAACTCTCAGTGGTCTTGAGATCTTTGGCAAGCAAGCCTTTTGAGCCCTTAGGGGAAGCTTCAGTTAGGAACCTTACCTTTAAAACTTTATTTTTAATCGCTATTACCTCAGCACGTAGGATCAGCGAGTTGCAGGCCCTGTCAGTGAAGGAGCCTTATTTATGTATATTTTCAGATAGGGTAGTGCTTAAAACTGACCCTAAGTTTTTGCCCAAAGTGGCTTCTAACAGGAATCGTGTACAGGACATTGTACTTCCCACTTTTTGTTCCAACCCTTCGGGTGAAAAAGAATTATTTTTTCATATGTTGGATGTCAAACGGGTCTTGTTGTATTATTTAGAAATAACAAACCCGTTTAGACGCTCGGATTCTTTATTTGTCCTTTTTGGGGGTAACAAAAGGGGTCAGCAGGCATCTAGGGGAACACTAGCTAGATGGCTGAAGCTGGCTATCAGGGAGGCTTATTTACAGTCAGGCCTGACTCCGCCAGAAGGTATCCGTGCCCATTCGACCAGAGCTCTCGCAACTTCATGGGCAGAAAGAGCTGGTGCCACGCCGGAGCAAATCTGCAGGGCAGCGACGTGGTCAAGTTTCCACACTTTCGTGCGACACTATAGGTTGGACCTCGCCTCAGCTAGTGATCAGGCTTTTGGCAGGAAGGTCCTACAAGCTGTCGTCCCGCCCTAAAGTAGTAAGTCTCTGTGGTCCTCTCAAGGTGCTGTCCTGAAAGACGCCTCGGGAAAATTCAAGTTAGGCTTACCGGTAACTTGTTTTCCAGAAGTCTTTCAGGACAGCAACGACCCGCCCTATTGTTTGTGATGTACTATGCTGTGACTAACATATATGCTTGTGTGTTCCAGCCGGGGCCGGAGGTTTTCTCTATAACAACTGAGGAGTGCAAGGAGGGGCCTCCTTTTAAAAGGATGAAAGAAGGTGTTTCCTGATGGAGTGGGAGGATCATGATATCTCAAGGTGCTGTCCTGAAAGACTTCTGGAAAACAAGTTACCGGTAAGCCTAACTTGAATTTTTCTTTAACCACTTGCCGCCCGCCAATGACAAATTGACGGTGGCAAAGTGGTTGTAGAATCCTGACTGGACGTCATATGACGTCCTCAGGATTCTGAGCCACTGCGCGCCCCCGGGGGCGCGCATCGTGGCGATCGTTGTTGCAGGGTGTCAGTCTGACACCCACGCAACACCGATCAAGGTAAAGAGTCTCTCACGGAGACTCTTTACCACAGGATCAGCCGTGTCCAATCATGACTGATCACGATGTAAACAGGAAAAGACGGTAATCGGCTTTTCCTCACTCGCGTCTGTCAGACGCGAGTAGAGGAGAGCCGATCCGCTGCTCCTGTGACAGGGGGGGGGGGGGGGTTGTAAACATCCCTTGTGATAGGAATAGTGTGTGACAGGTCCTCTTTATGGAGAAATGCGGGGTCAATAAGACCCCACATCTCATGCTTTCCAGCCTGGAGGAGAGATTGTGAAAAAAATTCACCGATCTCATGCTTACTAGCCGCAATCGCGGCTTTGTTTACTTGCGGGTACCCGGGCGTGACGTCATCACATCGCTCCCGGGCCTCCGACGGTCATAAAGATGACTGATGACCATCTGCATTGCAGTCACGCTGACAGGGAGCTGAGACTTTCCTGCATAGTAGGCTCACTGCTATGTCTGCTCTTGTCACAGTGGTAACCTAGCAGCTTTTTGATTACTCTGCAATACATGTCATTGATGGGTAGCACGTTTTCTGCTTCATTGCTCTTTAGATAGCCTGGTTCCAGTTTTTTCACTTCCTTTGCATCTTGCATATCAAATTGTTCCAAGATTTCAGGGATTTTCTGAGATTGGTTGAGAAGATAACTTCCATCCCTCTCTCTATTTGAATTCCCAGATAGTAGCTAAAGTTCCCAAGCTCTTTGATTTCAAAATTGTATTTCAGCTTGTGAAATCTGATTATAATCCCCTTATTGTTCAAAACAAGTTATAATGTCATCAACATAGATAAGGATGTATATCCATCTGTCTCATTGATACTTGGAGTAGAGACAAGGGTCTGCTTTACTCCTTGAGAATCCCTCTCTGGTACTTTGTTCACTTTCTCATTCCACATCCTTACAGATTGCTTAAGACCGTAGATGCTCTTCTGAAGTTTACACACAAGGGCCCAGATTCAAGAGGCTATTGCGCCCGCGCAACCATAGGTTGCGCGGCGCAATAGCTGTTTTGCTCCCGCGTAGCGAATGCCCCTGATTCAGGAACATCGCTACGCGGACTGCAGCCTAGGATATGACAGGCATAAGCCTCCTTATGCCTTCATATCTCAGGCTGCATTCTTGCGTTGTCCGCTAGGGGGCGCGGCCATTGTGATCGGCGTATAGTATGCAAATTGCATACTACCACCGATTCACAAAAGTTGCGCGGGCCCTGCGCACGCAAGGTACGGAGTTTCCGTACGGCGACTTTAGCGCAAGGTTGCTCCTGCTGATAGCAGGGGCAGCCAATGCTAAAGTATAGCCGCCCTTCCCGCTCGTGAAATTTAAATTTCACGTCGTTTACGTAAGTGATTCGTGAATGGCGCTGGACGCCATTCACGTTCACTTAGAAGCAAATGACGTCCTTGCGACGTCATTTGCCGCAATGCACGTCGGGAAAGTTTCCCGACGGAGCATGCGCTGTTCGCTCGGCGCGGGAGCGCGCCTAATTTAAATGATTCCCGCCCCCGGCGGGATCATTTACATTAGACGCCCTTACGCCGGGCTAATTAGCATAGCGCCCGCGCAATTTACGGAGCTACTGCTCCGTGAATCGCGGGCAAATCGAAATATTTGCGTGGGCGCAGAGCAAACATCGTTGCCCTTTGCCCACGCAAATATTGCGCGGATCTACCTGAATCTGGCCCAAGGTTGTCTCCTTGCTCACACCCTGGTGGTTGCTCCATGTAGAGATCTTCCTTAATTTCTCCATATAGAAAAGCAGTTTTAACATCTAGGCAGGGCCGGCGCTAGCGCAAGGCAACATGTGCACTTGTCTTACAACGCCAGCGCCGCCCAGAGCGGAAAATTGACCACGACAGTCGCCCTCCTTTTAAGCCCCAGCACAGAGGGGGACCCGGACAGCAGGGGGATCGGAGCGGCGGGCGGGGGAAGCAATTACAGAGCAATCAAAAGGGAGAGAGCGAGGCGACAGGCAGCTGCTGGTGCGGACATTTTTAATAAAATAAACGCTTAACCGCTTGGGACCCGCGCTATAGCCGGATCTGAAAATCCAAGTGGACGTCAATTGACGTCCGCCCCTTTGCTCGTTCCCTGCGCACGCTCCCGAGCGCGCAGCGGGGAAATTCTGTGTTGGCCGTGTCCCTTGGACACAGCCAATTACAGATCGCCGCGAACGGCCAATCAGAGTAGCCGTTTGCGATGCGATCTGTGCGGCCAATGAGAGATGATCTCAAATGTAAACATATGAGATCATCTCTCATTGCCGCCTCTCCCTCCTCACACAGAGACAGCGTGTGAGGAGGGAGAAGATCTGTAAGTGATACAAAGTGAATCAAAAAGTGTTACAGTGTTTTACAGTGCGATCCCAGTACCATCCCAGTGCCATCCCAGTCCCCTGTGCCGCCAATCAGTGCCCACCTGTGCCACCAATTAGTGCACGCCTGTGCCGCCAATCAGTGCCTGCTGTGCCGCCAATCAGTGCCTGCTGTGCCGCCAATCAGTGCCCGCCTGTGCCGCCAATCAGTGCCCGCCTGTGCCGCCAATCAGTGCCCGCCTGTGCGGCCAATCAGTGCCCGCCTGTGCGGCCAATCAGTGCCCGCCTGTGCGGCCAATCAGTGCCCGCCTGTGCTGCCAATCAGTGCCCGCCTGTGCCGCCTCATCTGTGCTCGCCTGTGCCGCCAATCAGTGCCCGCCTGTGCCGCCAATCAGTGCCCGCCTGCTCCACCTCATCAGTGCCCATCAGTGAAGGCTTAGCGCACACCAGCAAAATGTCAAAAAGATCATATTCCGCCGAGGAGGCATACCAAATCCTTTCGACGCTCGACGAGAGCAACGTGGAGCTCTCTCTTTCAGACTCCATTTCTATTTCCAATTCTGATTCGGAGTTTGACGTCACTTATGAGCCAGCCATCAGTAGCGCAACACTGAGTGACTCAGAGGAGGAAGATAGCCGGCCGGCTAAACGAATGCGTTCTGGTGAGGAGGCAGTGCCATCCACCAGCACCGCAGTGCCATCTGCCAGCACCGCAGTGCCATCTGCCAGCACCGCAGTGCCTCGGTAACAAACTTCAAGGACCCATGCCAGCCTTCCCTATGCCCTTCAGAACCCCTTGTGGCTTCCTCCTACTTCCCTTTTACTGCCCAGCCAGGAATCCAGGTGGACACAGAGAATTTTACCCCAATTGATTATTTCAACCTAATGTTCACAGAGGACATGCTATCCGGAATTGTGGCCCAGTGCAACCTATTTGCACAGCAATTTATTGCAAACAATCCCACCTCATATTATGCCCGTCCCTTCCAGTGGAGAGACCTTACGGTGGAGGAGTTCAAATTTTTTTTTTTAGGCCTCACATTATGTATGGGACTCAACCCAAAAAACGATTCACGTTCCTTTTTGTCCAAAAACCCGATCTACCACATGCCCATCTTCTCCAGCGTAATGCCCAGATCCCGATACTTCGCCATCATGAGATTCCTACATTTTAACGACAATACCCAGTGCCATCCCCGAAATCACCCAGATCATGACAGGCTTTTCAAACTTCGACCCTTACTGAATTATTTTTCTGAGAAATTCCCCCAATTGTATACCCCGGACCAACACATCTGTGTGGATGAGTCCCTTATCAAATTTAGTGGCAGACTATAAATTAAACAATTTATACCCAGCAAAAGAGCCTGCTATGGTGTGAAGGTGTACAAATTGTGTGACCGAGTCACAGGATACTTGTATGCCTACAGAGTGTATGAAGGCAAGGACACCCAGCTGAATCCCCCTAATTGCCCAGACTACTGGGAATCAAGTGGCAAAATTGTTTGGGAACTCATTAACCCCCATATTAGAAAAAGGATACCATCTATACGTGGACAACTTTTACACCTCTCTTCCCCTGTTCCACAACCTGCACCGGAAGCAGACGCCAGGGATGTGTACATGTTATTTACCATCCACAATGATACCGTCGTTGAAATTCGCAGAAGGCGTGGCACCACCATCCGAAAGCCCACTTGCATCCAGGACTACAATTTGTTTATGGGGGGGTCGACTTCAATGACCAGATGCTTGAACCCTATCTTGCCACAAGGCGGACGTACCATTGGTACAAAAAAGTTGCCATTTATTTTTTTCAATTGGCCATATATAATTCTTTTGTAATATACCGCAACTCCACCCAAAACCCCAAACGCTTCCTTGGCTACCTAGAGGACCTTATCACTGCCCTTATTTTCCCGAACAATGCACCCCAAACCATCCGATCTGATGTATTAAGTCGTCTCGCCGAGCGTCATTTTCCCGATAAAGTCCCTCCCACAGAAACAGGCCGACGACGTCAAAAACAATGTAAGGTATGCGCCAGTGAAGGAGTCAGACGAGACACAGCTTACCATTGTGCTGATTGTCCTTCCCAACCAGGCCTCTGTGTAACTGACTGTTTTCGTCGTTACCATACCAAACTAAAGTATTAATCCTCCGTTCCTGCCTTCACACACCTTCACACCCCTTATGCCACTGCCTGCTCTGTAACTGACCCCGGCTTGTTTTTTGACCACGATTCTGCCTAATGATTTTGTAATACCTCTGCCTGATCTGGAACTGACCCCGGCTTGTTTTTTGACCACGATTCTGCCTAACGATTCTGTAATGCCTCTGCCTGATCTGGAACTGACCTTGGACTGTTTGACCATGTTTTTGCCTGCCTCATGGACTGATCTTGTACCCTGCTACTGGACTAGTGGGATTCAACACAGGGGTCTCACATATGTGAGGGGCTCCAGAAAAGTTTTTCTGGATGAAGAAAACTTTTTTGTTTTCTCATCCTAGATTAGGGTCTGGTTGCCCGAGGCTTCAAAGAGATTTGGGTGGGAGAAGCCTCTACCCCTGTCCCCATTCTGTCCTGAACGAGGCCCTACTTCTGCCTGCTGCCTGTAGGACCTATGCCATCATGCCTCTGCCTGTTGCATGAACTGACCACCTGCACTAATCCTGACGGGACAGTATCCCTGCCTGGACGTTGCTGACCAAGTCCCTGCCTGCTGCCTGGACCAGTGCTATCCTGCTTTGTAGAACTGCGCTACTATTACCACAGGTAATCTTTTGTTTACGCTTTGCTCAGCATAATGTATTTTGGGGTGTAATTCTTGGTATGTGCATGCTATGTGTCTCTGGAACACCTGACGGTGTTCCTTGCATGTTGGATCTCTGTATGTGGTCAGGCTGTGTAGAAGTCTCACACATGTGGTATTGTTGTACTCAGGAGGAGTAGCAGAATGTATTTTGGGGTGTAATTTTTGCTATCTAAATGCTATGTGTTGGAAATATCTTAGAAACGGACAACTTTGTGTAAAAAAAAAATGCGTTTTCATTTTTTTTTCACATGTTCCAAAAACTGCTGGAAAAAAATAAACCGTTCAAAAGACTCATTATGCCTCATAGAGTATACGTTGGGGTATTAGCTTTCCAAAATGGGGTCACTTTGTGGGTAAATCCATTGTCCAGGTGTTCCAGGGCCTTCAAAAGTGTAATAGGTAGTCAACTAGTTAGATGTGCAATTTATGCTCCTAAAACCCCTGATGGCGCTTCCTGTTTGTTGGGCCTCTGTATGTGACCAGGCAGTGAAAAAGTCTCTCACGTGGGGTATCGTTTTACTCAGGAGGAGTAGCAGAATGTATTTTGGGGTGTCATTTGTGGTATGCACATGCCATGTGAGAGAAATAAGCTATTACAATGACAATTTTTTGAGAAATTTTTTAAATAGAAAATAAAAATCTTAATTTTGCAAAGTATTGTGGGGAAAAAATACAACTTCAAATAACTCACCATGCCTCTTAATAAATACATTGGAATGTCTACTTTCCAAAAAGGGGTTATTTGGGGGGCATTTGTACTTTCCTGGCTTGTTAGGGTCCCAAGAAATGAGATAGGCCTTCAGTACATCAGGTCTGATCAGATGTGATAATTTTTTATGATTTGCACTATAGCTTGTAGACTCTAAAACTTTTACACAGACCAAATAATTTCCAAAAATGTTGGGTTATTTTTATCAAAGACATGTAGCAGTATAAATTGTGGCCAAAATTTATGAAGAAATCTTAATAATTTGCAAAATTTTATCACAGAAACTAAGAAAAAAATCTTTTTTTTTCTTCAAAATTTTCGGTCGTTTTTCATTAATAGCGCAAAAAATAAAAAACCCAGAGGTGATCAAATACCACCAAAAGAAAGCTCTATTTGTATGAAAAAAATGACAAAAAAATCATTTGGGTACAGTGTTGCATGACTGAGTAATTGTCATTCAAATTGTGAGAGCGCTGAAAGCTGAAAATTGGTCTGGGCAGGAAGGGTGTTTAAGTGCCCAGTAAGCAAGTGGTTAAAGGAGTTGTAAATAAAAAAAAATTGTTATGCTGAAATGACTGTTTACAGGGTATAGAGACATAATAGTTAACGGATTCCTTTTAAAAAAACGATTAAAAATCAATCTAATAATGTACCTGTAGTTTCTAGTTTCGTTTTTGCATGTTGTTTCCTGCCTCTCTGCTGTACAGAGCCACAGAGCCAATACAGGGCAGTGATAGTTTGGAAAACGAAACTGATTGGTGCTGAGGGGTTTTGGACACACAGTGATCGCACCTCCTTGATTAGTGACCACAGAGAGAAAGCTCCCAGCACTGTGGTTATCAGGAAACAGACAACCAGGAAGTGTGGAGATCAGAGAAGAATTACAGCAACTTGAGATCAAAAACGAACAATGAGGACATGAAAACAGCACTGCATTAAGGTAAAGGAAGCTATTAAGATAAAAAATTTTTTTTCTTTATAAACCCTTTAAATACAATCCACTCACTCTTCATGTCAGAGCTGTAGCCATGTCAGTCTGTGAAGTCAGCTGTCCCATTCTCCCCTCCGATCCACGCTGCTGTTATCACTGAATCACTGGAGGAAGCCAAGGATACAGAGCCGCGGGGAAACTGCAGTGTGCTGTCAGCCTGGGATTGCTGTGACCAATCAGAGTGTTCGAGGCTTAACCACGCCTCCATCATCAGAGGCTGACAGTTCACATGAGTTTCCCGCGGCTCTGTTTCCTCCAGTGATTCAGTGATAACAGCAGCGTGGATTGGAGGGGAGAATGGGACAGCTGACTTCACAGACTGACATGGCTACAGCTCTGACATGAAGAGTGAGTGGATTGTATTTAAGCATTTATTTTATTAAAAACTTCCGCACCAGCAGCTGCCTGTCACCTCTCTCTCTCCCTTATGTTTGGACTCCTCTGTATTCCCCCCTCCTCTGTATTTTCACCCCCCTCCTCTGTAATTGTCCCCATCCTCTATTTTCACCCTCCTCTTCTGTATTTGCCCCCCCCCTCTGTATTTTCACCCCCTCCTCTGTATTTTCACCCCCTCCTCTGTATTTTTACCCCCCCTCTACTGTATTTGCCCCCCCCCCCCCTCCTCTGTATTCCCCCTCCTCTGTATTTTCACCCCCCTCCTCTGTATTCCCCCCCTCCTCTGTATTTTCACCCTCGTCTTCTGTATTCCCCCCTCCTCTGTATTTTCACCCTCGTCTTCTGTATTCCCCCCTCCTCTGTATTTTCACCCCCCTCTTCTTTAATTGTCCCCCCTCTTCTGTATTTTCACCCCCCTCTTCTGTAATTGTCCCCCCCTCCTCTGTATTTTCACCCCCCTCCTCCGTAATTTCCCCCTCCTCTGTATTTTTACCTCCCTCCTTTAATTGCCCCCTTATCTCTGTATTAGCACCCCCTCCTCTGTATTTGCACCCCAATCTCTGTAATTGTCCCCCCTCCTCTTTAATTGCCCCCACTCCGAACCACCTGCTGCCCGGACCCCCCTGTGTGCTGGTGCCCTGTGATACCCCCTGTCGGCTGCCATGGGGGTATTGGAGGGAGGGGTCTGTACTAAGGGGGGATGTCTATACTGATGGGGGTGTCTATACTGTGGGGGTCTGCACTAAGGGGGATTCTATACTAGTGGGGGGTCTGCACCAAAGGGGGGGACATCTATACTGATGGGGGGTCTGCACTAAAGGGGGGAAATCTATACTGATGGGGGGGTTTGCACTAAAGGTGGGGTGTCTGAACGAAGAGGGGGGATTCTACACTGAGGGGGTCTATACTAACGGAGGGTGGTCTGTACTTAGTGTGGGGTCTATACTAACGGAGGGTGGTCTGTACTGAGGAAGGGGGGTCTGTTCTTAGTGAGGGGGATCCAGACTGTGGGACGGGGGTCTGTAGTTAGTGGAGGGGGGTCTGATATATACATATATGTATGGTATGTGTGCGCATGTGCGTGCCGGGGGGGGGGGGGGGGGGTGGACGACAAAATGCACCTTTTGCCTGAGTTGGCAAAAATCCTTGCACCGGCCCTGCATCTTGGTGTTTGACTTGCATAACCTTTCCCGGCTGCAATGCTAAGAAGTGCTCTGATTGTGGAGTTTTTTTAATGATGTGAGCGAATGTTTCATCCTAATCTTCACCAAATTTCTGGGAGTAACCCCTGGCAACTAGTCTGGCTTTGTATTTGTGGAATTTCCATTCTGTGTCTGACTGTAATTTGAAAATCCCCTTACTTCCTACAGTTTTGCGGTTAGGAGGGAGCGATGTGAGTGTCCAGGTTTTATTTTCTTGAAAAGATAATTTTTCTTCTGCTGCTTTTCTCCATTTATTGGCTTCATGTTTTGGCAGTTTTTCTATGTTTTTCCAGGATGTTGGTTCAAGTATGCTGTGTGTTTTGACAGTGTATGACAGCTTGCAGGGTAGTATCCCCTCTGTAGCCAGGGCTGGTGCAGGAATCTTTGATACCTTAGGCGAAACCTAATTTTGCTGCCCCCTTGGCACCACCCCTGACCCCACCCTATTTTCCCTGCCCATGTATACCATACCTTTTTAATGAAGCGCCCATCAAATGCAGCCTCACCAGCGCCCATCAAATGCAGCCCTGACCAGCGCCCATCAAATGCAGCCTCACCAGCGCCCAGGGCCGGACTGGGAATGAAAACCAGCCCTGGAAATAATTTCATACCAGCCCCACAGCATTAATATACCAGCCCAAAAAAAAAAAGAGAAATCCATGAGAGAGCCATAGAGGGGCCAGGCTGCAATGGTGAGAGAGAGGGGTGCAACGATGAGAGAGAGAGTGCAACGGTGCGCGCGCGCGCGCGAGAGAGAGAGAGAGTGCAACGGCGCGAGAGAGAGAGGGTGCAACGGCGAGAGCAGAGGCATTTCTAGTGAAAATGGCGCCTATGGCAAGCACTGAAACTGCGCCCCTGTCAAAACATTTGAAACCCATCTTTCAGATAACCATTACAAAAAAACAGTAATGCAGTAATATCAGCACCCATAAAAGCGGCCTTACCAGCACCCATAAATACAGTAATATCAGCACCCATAATTGCAGTAACATCAGCACCCATAATTGCAGTAACATCAGCACCCATAATTGCGGCCTTACCATTACCCATAAATATGGCCTTACCAGCACCCTTAAATGCAGAAAAATCAGCACCCTTAAATTCAGCAATATCAGCACCCTTAAATGTGGTAACAGCACCCATAAATGCAGTAATATCAGCACCCATAAATGTGGTAACAGCACCCATAAATGTGGCAATATCAGCACCCATAAATGTGGTAACAGCACCCATAAATGTGGCAATATCAGCACCCATAAATGCAGAGGAATCGTGCAGTGTATCATGGGCACAGCACTGGGCAGAAAGGCAGAGTGGAATGGAACATCAGACAGTGACTGCGCGCAGTGGTACACATACAGGTCACACTCACTGGCAGTGGCACTGTGATGGTCAGGGACACGCAGCAGTGCAGGGGGTGTTTCCTTGTAATGGATACAGTCCTCTGCCAATGCTGCGCCAGTGCCTCTGACACTGTACAGGGGGAGAGAGGGAGTAGGATCACCAGTGGCTCTGTCTGCTTAGCACACACGCACAATCACACATGATGATGACTTTAAGGCCTCTTTCACACTGGGGCGGTGGGGGCATCGGCAGTAAAGCGCCGCTATTTTTAGCGGCACTATTCAGCCGCTAGTGGGGTGCTTTTAATGGCCGCAAATTGTCACTTTAATTCCAATGGGCGCCTCAAAGATGCTGCTTGCAGGAAATTTTTTAATGTCCTGCCAGCGCACTGCTCCAGTGTGAAAGCACTTGGGCTTTCACACTGGAGTGAATGGAACCACTCTTTCAGGGCGCTCTGCAGAGGCTATTTTTTGTGTTATAGCGCCTGCAAAGCGCCTCAGTGTGAAAGGGGTCTTAGACTACTTTCACACTGAGGTGCTTTGCAGGCGCTACAAAATAGCGCCTGCAAAATGCCCTGAAAGAGCCTCTCTTCTCACTCCAATGCGAGAGCTTTCACACTGGAGCGGTGCGCTGGCAGGATGCGCAAAAAAGTCCTGCTAGCCGCATCTTTACACTGCTTCTAAAGCGCCCCTGCCCATTGAAATCAATGGGCAGCGGCGCTGAACCGCCAGCAAAGCGCTGCTGCAGCGGCGCTTTGCGGACGTTTTTTTTATCCTTTTGGGCCGCTAGCATTGCGCTGGCAGGACGCTCAAAAAAATCTATGAGGCTCCTATCCCATCATATGACCATGAGGAGCTGAGAGATTTACTGGGGGGCCTGACTCTCCCCAAACTTACTGTTGAGGAATGCCTGACTCTAGACGCAAAAATCACTAAAAAAGAAGTGGAGGCGGCAATTTTTGATTTTCCACCTAATAAAGCACCGGGTCCGGATGGATTCCCGGCGGATTTCTACAAGTTGTATGCGGAGCAATTGGCTCCCAGGCTTGTGACTTTATTTGCCTGTTGCTTAGAACATAAAACGCTTCCGGCGTCGATGCTCGAGGCATACATTATCCTATTACCTAAGCCAGGTAAAAATTTGCAGGAATGTTCGTCGTATAGACCTATTGCCCTTCTTAACATGGACCTCAAAATTCTGACAAAGGTACTAGCAAAAAGGCTTGCTCTGGTCATATCATCACTAGTGGATGTGGATCAGACGGGCTTCATGCAGGGTAAGTCCACTGACACAAACCTGAGAAGACTTTTTACGCACTTACAGCTTCCCAATTTAGACGCGTCCTGTAGAATAATAGTTTCCATAGATATAGAAAAGGCCTTTGACTCGGTGGACTGGCATTTTATGCACACAGTCCTCGAGACAATGGGCTTTGGCCTGGGGTTTAGGCAGTGGATCAAATTGCTCTACAGTAAACCTAGGACGGCTATTCGCATGGGAGGGTCAACGTCTGAGTTCTTCACGATAGGGAGAGGGACGAGGCAGGGATGCCCCCTGTCACCCTTTTTATTTGCCCTTATGATGGAGCCCCTGGCGGTGGCATTGAGAGGATCGGAGGAAGTGAAGGCCATCAGGGTGGGAAGTATAGATGAGGGCTTGGCACTATATGCTGATGACCTTCTTTTGTTTTTGAGGGATCCCGTGGAGTCACTGAACACTGCGTTGGATATTATGGACAGATTTACTAAATTTTCGGGCTTGAAAGTCAACTGGGGGAAGTCATCTATACTCCCGTTAGAGGAGGGGGCTAGGGCAAAAGCGAATCCCGACCTGCCTCTTCAATGGGTCAAACAAATAACGTATCTGGGAGTGAAGGTCATGGCGAGTGTGATGGACTACATGTCCCTCAACTTACTGCCACTTTTGACGTTCTTTAAACAAAAAGCATTGGTTTGGCAAAAACTTCCGCTATCATTGATTGGTAGAATTAACCTCTTGAAAATGAAAATTCTCCCGGTTATTCTATACTTTCTGAGGAACGCTCCGGTATGGATACCGAAGTCCTTCTTTCGGAAACTGGATAGTCTTACAAGCTCGTTTCTCTGGGCTCCAAAAATGCCTAGGGTGGGGTTGAAGGTCCTACAGGAACCATGGGGTCAGGGGGGACTGGCGCTTCCTGACTGGCGCAGGTACTACTTGGCTGGACAGTTGGTGTTTGTTCATAGGTGGCTGAGCTCAGATGCGGGGGATTCAGCCACAGTGCTTGAGGCTGCCCATCTCGGATCGTACGAGTCTCTGCGATTGGCCATTCATAGAGGTACAGGCAGGGACCTTCCCCTTACTCATTCCATGAAAGCTACGATCAAAGCCTGGGAGGAGGTAGAGAAACTCGCCTCTCCGAGCTATACAGGAATTTCCCCCTCAACACCGTTGTGGATGAACCCTAAACTCCATCATTTCTACAAACTAGAGGGTGCACCCGGATGGGCGGCTAGAGGGGTTAAACTACTCAGGGATGTTACTCGGGATGGTGAACTCTTAACATTTGATCAGCTGAAGGCCAAACATGACCTTCCGAACACTCAGTTTTTTCGCTATCTAAGCCTGAGACATGCATTTCAGTCTCCGTTTGGATCGCGGAAAGTGGAATCTTTCCCCTCTAGGTTGGAAGACTTACTTATGATGGAGGAGCTGCCCAAGACCTTGTATGTGACCTACAAAGAGCTTTTTAAGGCCAGCCCCAAAGCGTTGCTGAAGTGCAGGGAGAAATGGGGAGCAGAGGTGACGGGTGTACAGGGAGAGGATTGGGATGAAATGTGGGACCGTCCATTTAAATATCTAGTGGCAGCGAGAGACAGGCTGATTCAGTTTAAATTTTTACATAGAGTATACTATACTCCGGCCAGGTTGGCATCGATTTATCCATCGGTACCTGCTGAATGCTGGAGGTGCACGTTTTCTCCTGCTGACGCGCAACACGTGTTCTGGACTTGCCCTCAGATCCAACAGTTCTGGACTGGGGTCACGGCCTGTATTGCAGAAGTGCTGGGGGTACCGATCCCACGGGAAATTAATGTTTGCTTACTGGGATTGGTGGAGGAGATGGTGCCGTCCAGAGCCCATAGAACATTATTGAGTATCTTGTTGTTTTATGGAAAGAAGGCCATTTTGCTTAAATGGAAGAATACAGGGGCTCCTGAGATTGCTTTTTGGAAGGGTTTGGTGAACGCTATGATGCCTTACTACAAGGCAACATACCTATCCCGGGGATGTGTCGGAAAATTTGAAAAGGTGTGGAGGGCCTGGTATGAATCAGACCACACGGCTGGGTGAGGAGAAAAGAGGCTGATATATGATCAACTAGATATATAAGTGAGGTAGTGCTCCTGTTCCAGGTGTTTCGGGGTAGCTGTCGGTGGCATGCCACAGAGGGGAGTATTGATACTAAAGGTGTCCTGATTTAAGGATGGTTGGAGATGGGAACTGAGTAGGGGGGGGGGGGGGGGGAATCTGAGGAGGGGTTGTATTAAATATGCCATCTGCGATGGCACAGTGTTTGTGTTCCCGGTCATGTTGGCCGAGAGTTAAGCTTGGCGGTGTGCCAAGAAATGTTGTGTTTTTTTTGTATATGAACAAAAACCTTTAATAAACAGAATTTATAAAAAAAAAAAATCTATGAGGCGCCCAGCTAGCGGCTGAATAGCGCCACAAAAATGACAGTAAAGCGCTGCTAAAATACTGACACTTTACTGCCGACGGCACAATGCCCCAGTGTGAAAGTAGCCTAAGAAACAACCTCACGTGACGGGTGACGACACTCACCGACCCGCTCGCTCGGGGAAAAGATTAAGGAAGAGCGCATAGGAGGGTAGGTGGAGCTTTAGGTGGAGCCTCCTCCAGTAAAACAAATGACAATCTGGCCGAGTGGCCGGTCACACTCGTAAATGAGCATGGGGGGTGCCTGTCACACTCCTCCATACTGCCAACAGCTAAGTAACAGAATTTTTCAGGTAAAGTGCCGTACCGCTGGGGCTATAGTGCGCGAGGCAGCCGCAGGAGGACAGGTGGGAATTTTTTTGGCTGTTTTTTTAATTACAATTTGCAGGGGCAGCAAAGGTGACAGAGAGGGGGGGGGGGTGCAAATTGTAACCTAAACCTGTATAATAATCTCTCTCACAAGGCATTGCACGGTGCACCCCCCCCTCCTCTCTGAGATTATTATACAGATTTCAATTTTATTGCAGGGGCACCAAAGGTAGGTGACAGAGAGAGAAGGGGGGGGCGGAGGGGGTGCAGATATGGTAAGAGAGAGATTCGTTTTATAAATTGCATTAAAATGTTTTTTTTTCACCTTGTGCTCCAAGGCAGAGTGGCGACTGGGGCGGTGGGGGCATCCTCTTCTGCCCTGCGGCTCACTCGTGACCGTGCAGAGACATTGTAGGCTGTTTTGGCGCCGCACGGGACGATGGAACTAGTCCTGACGTTTTGTTTCTCCTGCTCGGCTCCTCCCCTTAGACACATGATCAGTGATGCTGCTCACTGATTAGCTAGGTAGCCTAGCTAATCAGTGAGCAGCATCACTGTTAATGTGTCTAAGGGGAGGAGCCGAGCAGGAGAAAAACAAAACGTCAGGACTAGTTCAAGAAGGCAAGTGCGGCGCCGAGCATGGCAGCCGCAACCCGCCGGCCTGCGGCTGCTTTTAACTACCGCAGTCTGCAGGTATGTAAAAGCAGCCCCAGGGAACAGCAGCCGTCCACCCATGCACAAGTGAAAAGAGCGGCGGCCGCGGCTGCGGCCCGCCGCTGATTACTGTACATTTGACTGACAGGCAGACTGCAGTGACAGCAGGCAAGAGCTGGCGGCCGGCCTACCGGGAATTTTCCCGGTCTCCCGGTTGGCCAGTCCGGCCCTGCCAGCGCCCATCAAATGCAGCCTCACCAGCGCCCATCAAATGCAGCCTCACCAGCGCCCATCAAATGCAACCTCACCAACGCCCATCAATGCAGCCTCACCAGTGCCCATCAATGCAGCCTCACCAGTGCCCATCAATGCAGCCTACCAGCACCCATCAATGCATGTTTGCTTGCTTCCATTTGTTTGGGAGTTGGGACACAGACACAGTCGCTGCACCTCTGACTATGTGCAAATGGAGCGGCGGCTGCCTGCTGATGCTGATACTTAATTGCCTGCTGCAGAGAGAAGAGAGTAGGAACAACAGTGGCTGGGCGCCCTAGGCAGCAGTGCGCCCTAGACGGCTGCCTATTTTGCCTAGTGGTAGCACTGGCCTCGTCTGTAGTCCAAGTGGATCTTCTGACTTTAGGCAGTTCAGCAGGATCTGGTAAGGAACTTGATTTAGGCGATGTGAGTCTTGTTCTGACTCCTGCACAGGTTCGCTTTGGTTGATCTTTTCTTCTGGTTTGCTTGGCATATTCACTTCACAGCTTTCAGGGATCGGTGTTGTTGGTGATGAGCTGTCAAAATATCAAAATAAACACTACGGCTGATTGTCACTTTGTCAGTCTTTGGGTGTAGGATTCTGTAAGCCTTAGTTGGCCTACCAGAATGCCCTCTATGGCTCTGTTCTGCAGCTTGGATCACTTTTTACTTGGAATATTGGCATATGCTTTACATCATGGTTTGACAAATTTGCTTGGAATATAGGAGCCAGCTAAAAAAGTTAGGAGCCAAAAAACGCACCCCGTCCCACCAAGCTTGCGCGCAGAAGCGAACACATACGTGAGTAGCGCCCGCATATGTAAACGGTATTCAAACCACACATGTGAGGTATCGCCGCGATTGGTAGAGCAAGAGCAATAATTCTAGCCCTAGACCTCCTCTGTAACTCAAAACACGCAACCTGTAGAATTTTTTGGAGATTGTAAAGAATAAAAGTTTGTCGACATTCCACGAACGTGTTGGGTATGAATTTACTCGGCGTAACATTATCTTTCACAATATAAAAAAAAATTGGGCTAACTTTACTGTTGTCTTATTTTTTAATTAAAAAAAGTGTATTTTTTCCCTAAAAAAGTGCGCTTGTAAGACCACTGCGCAAATACGGTGTGACAGAAAGTATTGCAACGACCGCCATTTTATTCTCTAGGGTGTTAGAATATATATATAATGTTTGGGGGTTCTAATTAAAGGGAAGGAGATGGTAGTGAAAAAACACATTAGAACTGCTGTTTTTTGCTTCTTGTAATGTAATGTAACCTGTAATGCCAACGGCCACCACAAGATGGCCACTCCTACATTCCTTCTGCAGGCCTCTGCTTCCTTCTCTGAAGGCCGCAAAGCCATGGCCTCAATTACTGGTGGGCGCGGGCCCGCCACGAACGTGCCTCCCGCCCCGGCCGGTAATTGAGGCTGTGCTTTGCGGCCTTCTGCAGCCCTAAGCTTCCCTAGGCGCCAGGTAACAATTTAACAAATGCGACCTGGCGCCCGGATTTTGTTGAGGCCTGCTTTACATCCAAACACTCTGATGTGCCATATGCTAGGCTTTGATTCATGCCACATTTCCAATGGAGCACTTTTAATGGCTCTTGAGGGTAGTCTGTCCTGTAGGTAGGTTGCAGTCACAGATGCTTCTCCCCAGTACTTGTGAGGTAAAAAACGAGGAAAAGTGAGTCCGCTTCTAACTTGGAGGATGCAGCACATCCGATCCCAGGGAGGATAAGGTGGAACTACACCCTCCCTGGGATCTGATGTGCTGCATCTTTCAAGTCAGAAGCGGACTCACTGTGACCTGTAGTCCCACCTCCTCAGCCCAGAGATGCACCCAAATTCAACTTTACTTCTTTCCATGTGAGAGGATATTGTTTTTATACTAAATTGTTTGATATATACTCAGAGGTGCACCTTTCCTTGTTTTTTTCCTAGTTTTACTGGAACTTGCTTCTGGTCTCCCTGGTGGCAGCCCTGACAGACCCACCTATTTCTTCCTTGATACTTGCCTCTGGACTATTATGGACAATATATTGTCATATTGAGGTATCTGAGCATTGCACCTTTTTACTTGTTAAATGTACTTGTGAGGTAGGTTGGCATCCGACAACGTGCATCTGGCCATTTCTATAAGTTAGATTTTTTTTTTTCTGCTACACTGTTTTGTTCAGGAGTGTATGGCGTGGTTGTCTCGTGTACTATTCCTTGTCTATTCCTTGTCTCTTAAAGGGGTTGTAAAGGTTTGTTTTTATTTTCTAAATAGGTTATATTAAGCTTGTGTATTGTTGGTTCACTTACCTTTTCCTTCGATTTCCCTTCTAAATGTTTTTTTCTTTGTTTTCTTTGTCTGAATTTCTCACTTCCTGTTCCTCCTCAGTAAAGTCTTCAGTAAGCTGTTCTAAATGACTTTCCAACGCTCGGATGATGGTGGAAAGCTTACTGAGGAGAAACAGGAAGTGAGAAATCCAAACAAGTAAAAAAACATTTAGAAGGGAAATCAAAGGAAAAGGTAAGTGAACCAACAAAATAAAAGACGAACCTTTAGGCTGCATTCACACCTGAGCGTAGCATTTTGCCGTGATTTTGCTGCGTTTTTTACCACGCTTTGCCGTGATTCGTCGCGGTGTTTTTTACCATGATTTTGGACAGGTCTAGGGTCACCAATGTTAAAAACAGATGCCTGTGTAAGGGCAGCACATGTGGCTTTTGTTTCAATACAACACTTGCATTTCCTGAGCACTTTGCAAGGCATTATTGTCAAATCTTCTGATAAACCGCTCTTTAACATGTCCTGTATAGCTTCTGGACTTCTGTGCCCCAGCTGCCTGTGCCATAAGTGACTACATTTGTTGTGTAGGTCATTAGAGACTACATTGGCTTGCTGGTCTTTGGTGGTGAGCCTGAATGGGTGATCATTAGGGTGACCACATTTCAAAACTACCATTCAGGGACACCCTCTCTTCCCAAAAATCAACTTGTGCTGTAACGAATCACAGCACAGTGATTGGTCACAAGAGGCAGGATTTATGATTTCTCCAATCACAAGAAGGGGGCGGGGATTGTGCTCCTCCAGCATTCCCGGCCAGGACAAGTACTGTCATTGAGTAAAGTGGTGATGTGGCAGCCTTTTTTGGGGGCATCAGATTGGCCCGGGGGGTGGCTGTGTCGGTTTCATTCCGGGACATTGTATTGTCCTGGAATGAATGTGCCTGGGACAGACCTGCAAAATGCAGGACTGTCCCGGTCAATCCGGGACACGTGGTGATCATCTAGTTTTCCTTTTGCGAGGAATCGCTTATCATTGTGAATTGTGCATTCATCACCCTGGTACTTAAAGCGGGGGTTCACCCTAAAAATAATTTTTTCTTGGTCTACCATGCCATCCAGCATACTATCGTCAGCTACAGTATGCCTTTATTTGATTTTTTTGCGCTGTACTTACAGTTTAATCCTTTTAGTTTAGTTTCAGACTCCCGTGGGGAGTAGGCGTTCCTATGACGAGGGGAACATGATTGACGGCCGGCTATGGCGCGTCACGCGTTCCAAAAATAGCCGAAATAGGACTCGGATCTATACGGCGCCTGCGCAGTCAGCTCCTAGTCTGTGCGCAGGTGCCGTATAGCGCCGCGAAGAGCCGAGTCCTACTCTGGCTATTTTCGGAACGTGTGACGCGCCACAGCCGGCCGTCAATCATGTTCCCCTCTTCATAGGAACGCTTTTCCCCGCGGGAGTCTGAAACGAAACTAAAGGATTAAACTGTAAGTACAGCGCAAAAAAAAAAAATAAAGGCATACTGTAGCTGACGCTAGTATGCTGGATGGCATGGTACAAAGTTGTTTTTTAGGGTGAACCTCCGCTTTAACAGTGAGACAGTTGTTTGCAAGACTTTTCACTGATAGAAGGCTGCCTTCTACTTCTGGAACATACAGCACTTTCTTTACAAGGATGCTCTGCTTCCCTTGTGGTGTAATGCAGTTCAGGAAGCCCTAGACTTTACCTTCTGCCGTGATACTTTTGCCGTTTGCTAGGAAAAATTTGTCTTTTGCAATGTAATCAATGTTTGCGAAAAAGGGCTCATAGCTAGTCATGTGGCTTGTCGCACCTGAGTCTATGCACCAGCCTTGTGGCTTTCTGTTCGGTGTCACTTTAAGGCCTCGTACATACGTTAGGTTAACCTATGAAGCTGACTGATAGTCTGTCGTGCCTACACACCATCAGTTAAAAAAACGATCGTGTCAGAACGCGGTGACGTAAAACACGACGACGCGTTGAAAAAAACAAAGTTCAATGCTTCCAAGCATGCGTCGACTTGATTCTGAGCATGCGTGGATTTTTAACCGATGGGCGTGCCTACTAACGATTGTTTTCTTTCCCATCGGTTAGGAATCCATAGGTTAATTTTAAAGCAAGTTGGCTTTTTTTTAACCTAAGGTTAAATAACCTATGGGGCCTACACACGATCGGTTTGGACCGATGAAAACGGTCCATCAGACCGTTGTCCTCTGGTTAACCTATCGTGTGTACGAGGCCTTAAGGTGCCACTCCATGATGTGTCTTCAGTTTCCTTTGTGATTGCTTTGACTCTTTCTTTTGTAAATAGCTCTAGCTTTTGCTGCTCGGCTTTCCAGATAGAACAGTCATTTTATAAGTGACCGGTCCTTTTACAGCAAAAACAGGCTCTGCTTTCTTTGTTGTGCTTTGTGCCTTTCTTACATCTTAAGAGCTTTGTCATCGTGGTGCGTATTTTCTTTTCTTCTGTCCTATTCATTGATTAACCTCTTAAAAACCACTTCAGCCCTGGACCATTTGGCTGGCCAAAGACCAGAGCACTTTTTGCGCCTCTTTAACTGACATTTGCACGGTCGTTTTTTTTTTCCACAAATAGTTTATTTTTGATGGTATTTGATCACCTCTGCGGTTTTTATTTTTTGCGCTATGCACAAAAATAAAGCGTCAATTTTGGGGGAAAAAAAGCAATATTTTTTACTTTTTGCTATAATAAATATCCCCCCCAAAAAAAAAAAAAAATCCTCAGTTTAGGCCGATACGTATTCTTCTACATATTTTTGGTAAAATAAATCACAATAAGTGTTTATTGATTGGTTTGCACAAAAGTTATAGCGTCTACAAAACTACTTACTAGTAATGGCGGTGATCAGCGATTTTTATCGTCACTGCAACATTATGGCGTACACTTTTGGCGCTATTTTGGGACCATGCACCATATACAGCGATTAGTGCTGTAAAAATGCACTGATTACTGTATAAATGTGACTGGCAGTGAAGGGGTTAACCACTAAGTGGCTAGGAAGGGCTTAAGTGTGTCCTAGGGAGTGATTAGGGGGCGTGGCTATGAGTGACATGTCATTGATCGCTGCTCCCGATGAGAAGGAACTGACGATCAGTGACCTGTCACTAGAAAGAACGGGGAGATGTTGTGTTTACACTGACATCTCCCCGTTCTTCAGTTCCATGACCCGATCGCGGGACACCAGCATATATTGAGTCCGCGGGTCCCGCAGACACGATCTCGGAGCGTGCGACCACACGGCAGCAAATTTAAAGGGATGTACATGTACGCCCATTTGCCTGTCGGTGCCATTTTGTCGACGTATAAGTTCATGCGGCGGTCGGCAAGCGGTTAAGGACCGCAAATCGTTGCCATTGTACGGCTGCTCGTTCACAACGATTTGTGGCCACCCAAGATTGTTCCCCACAGTGACAGAACGAGGATTTGCCTGTGTAAACAGAGAAAATCTCCGTTCTGACAGGGGAGATCACACAGATCCTGTCTTTCTGCTATGCATGAAGATGGCTCTGTGTATTTCCCCAATCACACAGTCCCCCATACAGTTAGTAAGCACACTGAGGGAACACATTTAACCCCTCGATCACCCCTAGTGTTAACCCCTTTCCTGCCAGTGTCATTAGTACAATAACTTTTAGCACTGATTACTGTAATAATGTCACTGGCTCCCAAAAAAGTGTCAAAAATGTCAGTTAGGTGTCCGCTCTGTCCACCACAATGTCACAGTCCTGCTAAAAATCACTAATTGCCGCCAATACTAGTAAAAAAAAAGAAATAATAAAAATGCCATAATTCTATCCTCTATTTTGTAGATGCTATAACTTTTGCGCAAACCAATCAATTTACGCTTATTGCAATTTATTAACCAAAAATATGTAGAAGAATAAACTTACTACGGAAGTAGGACGGAACGTCAGCCGCATCAGATACAGACATGCGGCTGACGTCCTGTCTTACTTCCATTCTGGTCGCGCACCAATGGGAGCGGAGGGGGCGTTCCGTCTAAGCCAATTGCGGCAGATTGGGGATGTTATAAGCTTCGCAATGACGCTGAGTAGCCATGCCCTCTAGCGAAGTTGAAAGTGACGAAACGCATCAGGGCATGGCTACAACAGTGTAACCAGGAAGTATTTTGAGTGAGGAGTGTGTTTCATCGCTCTGACACCTGTATCCAGGAAGGATTTCTCCAGCGCTGTGCATGCATCATCAAGGGCGGCTTCCGGGTATTGTACAACAGCAGTGATTACACACTACCTTACATGTTCATTATCAAGTGACTTGAATGTACGCAGATCAGCAGCGTGGTATTTTGTATGTTCTATTCTTCCACTGAGCCAAATTCATGATGATGTGAGCATACATGCATGTATAAGAAATCACACTGCTTCAGTCTCTATCAACTCCAATGGGCCTTTATTCAGGATCACAGCCCCTTCTATAAACTAAAGCCCCATACACACGGTCACACTTTTTGCCAACCAACTTCAAAATCTGCAACTTTTCTAATTTGTCTGACCGTGTGTACACTCCATCGGACCAACTTTTTCGGGTTTCATCCAACAAAAAGTTGGGTCTGCAAACAGACCAACTTTTCGGCAACAAAAGTCTGATGGTGCTTTGTGTGACCGTGTGTACAGCAATCCAACCAACTTTTGGACAAAGTGCAAATACGCATGCTCAGAACCTATGTTAAAAGCAACAAACAATAGCAGAAGTTAACCAAAGGGTGGCGGTAAAGAGCAGAAAAGAGCAAAAAAAAACACGTGATGTTAGGAAACTTTTAGAAAAGTTTGCAGAAAAGTCTGACTGTGTGTATGCTATGGGTGTGGCAGGACAAATCAATTAGGACAAAACTCCAAGGGAAATTTTGTTGGATGTCCTACCGTGTGTATGAGCCTTAAGTGACATAAGCAAACGTCATCACATATGGGTGCATCTGATTGGTTTATCCACATATGGTCTTCTCTTGTTACATCTGTTCCTGGCCACGAGGCAAGCATTCAGTCGCCATATATATATATTGTACACATATCGCAACAAGAAAGAAAATAAATAATATTTGAGTGGTTAGAAGAGAGAGAGACACAACATAGATATAATATAGTAATTTTATCAACTCCATCACAGCTTCAGCTGCCCACAGTTAAAATGGATGCAGCCAGACTCGGTGGAGGGAGATTTCTGCAGCATATTTGGTAGCGTATTTGGCAGGTACAGAATCACAGTATATATAAAATAATATGCAAAGTGGTTGGAGGGAAGCTTTATGGATGGCAAAGATGTTTTAAAGATGTGAGCAGACTGTAGTTCCTCTTTAGGAGCGAACCACACACAAAAACCAGGAACAAATATCCATACCAGTCATGTATCCAACATGTAGCTTGACTGATCAGAAAATAAGGGGGGGGGGGGGGGTGAGCCTGTATATAAGCTTTCCACCGTCATCCAAGCGGTGGATAGTCAGCCAGAACAGCTTACTGAACAGCTGAGGAGGAACGGGAAGTGAGAAATTCAGACAAAGAGAAAAAAAAACATTTAGAAGGGAAATCGAAGGAAAAGGTAAGTGAACCAACAATGCACTAGCTTAAAGGAACCTATTTAGAAAATAAAAAATGAACCTTTACAACCCCTTTAAGCCTCATACACACGTAAGGGTTTCCCAAGGGGAAGGGGAACCTTGTCAGTCCGCCCACCCCCCCCCCCCCCCGTACACACAAAAGGTTTTTCCAACAAGAAAACCGCGATGGAGCTTTGGTCGGGAATCCCGGCCGTGTGTATGCTTAATTGCAGTTTTTCCCATAGGAAAACTGCCAAAAACCGCCAGGCAAAAGTCCGCCAGTTTTCCCAGCGGAAAAAAGAAAGCTGGTTCTCTTTTTTTTGTCTGGCGGTTTTTGGGGAGTTTTCCCGGCGGAAAAACTGCGAGGAGCATACACACGGCCGGGATTCCTGACCAAAAGCTCTCCTCGCAGTTTTCCTGCCGGTCTTTAGCATTTTTTATTTTGTATCCCTTCCTCATTCCCATGAGAGGGGCTTATTTTCAAAAGTGGGCTTCCTGATCCTGATAAGCCCATGGCCCCACAGACCCCTCACAATGACTGGGCCAGGTTGTGGGCAATAGGCCTTTTAGCCTCATCAACATGGGGCAAAGTGTTTTTTTTATTTTTATCAGGCGTGCATCTGCCATGTTAAGGGCATGTGAACTGGTATGGTTTAGGAGGAGTGAGGGGCACACATTAGTCCCCCCCCCTTTCCTTACCTGCTAGGAAAGGTTCTAGTATGGATTTTTTTTTGGGGGGGGGGACTATGCCTTTCTTGAGCTTTGCATGGAGGGGCATACTATTTTTTTTTTTTTTTTAACTGCCCCCCCACTGCTTTGCTTACAGCTGGGGCTTCATGGATATGTAAGTGAATCACTGGTTGTTCAGGAATTCCCTACAGACATTGACAGCGGGAAGCTTGTCCAAATGCCTGAACAGCCAACGAACCGTAAGATCATCCCCAGTAAGAATGTCTTGGATCATGTCATTTTAAAAAAAAGTTCTCTATGGCAGCTTCTATATTTGGCCCCCATACAGATTTGAGCTACTACAAACTGAAGACGTGTGAACACTGAACAGTGAAAAATATCTACATTAGCGCTGTCACAAACTGAAATTATTTGTCATACACCACAATATTCTATCTGAATCCAGAGTACAGATAGTCTTTTATTATTATTTATTTTTATTGTTATTCTGCTAGCTTTCATATAAAATGTTTTTTGTTTAATCCCTTATTTAGCTTTACTTAATTTTGTCAAAGGAAGTCTTGGAACACCAGAGGGCATGCTGTGGTCCGACAGTTGCTGCTCTGATTATTGTCTCAACACATGCTGTTTTGCAGCTCTTAGGCCGCGTACACACGGTCGATCCATCCGATGAGAATGGTCAGACGGACCGTTTTCATCGGTTCACCGCTGAAGCAGACTGATGGTCTGATGTGCGTACACACCATTGTTTCCAAAACCGATCGGGTCAGAACACGGTGACGTAAAGCACACGACGTGCTGAAAAAAGTTCAATGCTTCCAAGCATGCGTCGACTTGATTCTGAGCATGCGCGGGTTTTGAAACGATGCTTTTGCGTCCTAACCATCGGTTTTGACCTATCGGTCAGCCGTCCATCGGTTCAATTTTAAAGCAAGTTCTCTTTTTTTGGACTGAAGGACAACAGACCGATGGGCCGTACACACGGTCGGTTTAAACCGATGAAACTGAACTTCAGTCCGTTTTCATCGGTTTGGACCGACCGTGTGTACGCGGCCTCAGAAGTGCCCATAATGGTATCACACACGAAGTTACAGGATTCATACTTCAGCTGACCTCTAACCTTAACCACTTGAGTACCAGGCTTTCATTAGCAGGCCAGTTTTCAGTGCTGTGATAGTTTGACTGAAATCTACGTGGTCATAAAACACTGAATGCAGATTAATTATATATCATTTTTATACTGATAGAGCTTTACTTACTTTAAGGGTATTAAATAGCCACTGTTTTTTTTTTTTTATAATGTTATAGTAAGGAGTAAGACCAAAATGTTGTGAAAAATGTTTCTCTTACTTTTCTGTTTTTAAAACATATCAACTTAAATGCCAGGACAGTACAAAAAAAACGAATAACCCCAGATCCAGGTACCTTCAGGCTGACAGCAGGTAGCTCCATCTACTCTCTTAAAGTGGAGGTTCACCCTATAAAAAATTTCTAACACTGCATAAAGCCCAGTTGTGCATATAAAATGACACTGACCTTTTTTTTTTCTTTTCCGTAGATAGCGTTTAGCCGTGGAATTCACAGCGGCTTCCGGGTAGGGAATCCCGCGGAGTGGGCGTTCCTATTGACATGCCAATTGATTGACATGCTAAACGACGGCGCACACAGCGCGTCACGACTTCCCTTAAGGAAGCTCGGGTTGGCTCGGCTCTATTCGGCGCCTGCGCACCGGCGCCGAATAGAGCCGAGCCGAGCTTCTTTCGGGAAGTCGTGACGCGCTGTGTGCGCCGTCGTTTAGCATGTCAATCAATTGGCATGTCAATAGGAACGCCCACTCCCGCGGGATTCCCTACCCGGAAGCCGCGGTGAATTCCACGGCTAAACGCTATCTACGGAAAAGAAAAAAAAAAGGTCAGTGTCATTTTATATGCACAACTGGGCTGGATGCAGTGTTAGAAATTTTTTATAGGGTGAACCTCCACTTTAAGTCTAGAGATTAATGAACAGGTCTCTCCGTCATGGACAAGGAGGTGAGAGGGAAGAGAACGAGGGAGCTGGTCAGTCATGTGAGCCCGGTGGGACGTGTCCAGAACTGCACAGGTGCCTGGGGGGCATGTCTGCAGCCTTTTTCGGGCATCAGAGTGGCCCAGAGGGTGTTTGCCACCCTGCCCCTGTTGTGATCTTGACAAAGGGTTTTCCGATCTTCCTGATCTTCAACTGTGGGTATGGAGTTGGGTGTATGGTATTGTACTGTGTTTTTTATTTTGTTTATTTTTTTTGTGGTTGAACTGGATGGACTTGTGTCTTTTTTTCAACCTGACTAACTATGTAACTATGATCTTTGGTATGCAGAGAATGTTCTCTCTGCTCTCAGCCTTCAAAAGTCAAAATCTGGGCAGTCTGCCAAGTCTGGGCAGTCTGCTAAGTTTTTTTAAACAATCTATTGGTGGGATGTTAATTCTAAACATTGTATCAATTTGTCTTTTACATCAAAGGAATATACTTCTGTATGTAAATTAGGAATGTTTAACCACTTAAACACCAAACCTTTTTCTGACAGTTGTTGTTTTCAAGTTAAAATCATTTTTTTTTTGCTAGAAATTAATTTTTTTTATATATATATATATATATATATATATATATATATATATATATATATATATATATATATATATATATATATAATATTTTTTTTTGTATAGACCCTAGAGAATAAAATGGTGGTTGCAATATTTTATGTTGCACTGTATTTGCGCAGCGGTCTTTCAAATGCAATTTTTTGTGAAAAAATTACTTTAATGAATTTAAAAAAACGTGAAAGATTTTACGCCGCGAGAATGGTGATCTTTATTCGAAGCAAAAAAATCGTGAGACTCATTTTGGCCAGAATCGTGCAGGTCTAGTATATATCCATCAATCTATGTGTATGGAAACAGCAATGAGATGTAAAGAGGGAGAGAGGGTAGAGAGGTGAAAAAGTTGAAGAAGAAAAAATCCCACAATCAATTACAACTCCTCACCAGGAATCTGCTGCTGCTGATCTCTTCATACAGAAATCTTTATTCACACATTCTCACTGCCTCCCCTATCTTGTGAGAGGAAGGGGCAGGCTCTCAGAAGTAAACACAGAGATCACAAGGTATTGAACCACTCAGATTGGCTCTGTACAGTACACTGTGTCTGTGATCTGTGTCTTATAAAGACAGGATTTAAAAATGCCAAATGTTGAATGTGTGAATTGCTGTTTATAAATGGCACTTCTAAAAACACGCACATGGCCACTGTGCTTTTAAATGGCTGATTACAGTTTAGAGCACAGTTATCCATGGATGTGCTGACTGTGCAGGTTTCTGTCTTGGCCAAGTTCATTTTTGTTCAGAAATCCTAAGGGCTGCCAGGGCATTCTTGTCAAGTGCAGAATCCACATCAAATATCAGGTATACTTGGTATACTATAGCCGCTAGCAATAATCACTGTCTTCTCCCAACGTGTGTGTTGATAGGGGAATTGTGCAAATTTGCACCATCTATGACTTGCCTGATATAGGGTTGGAATGTTGTTCCGTTCTTGCCTGATATAGGGTTTTAACTGCTCAACACTCAAAAATACGACAAATAAGACCCAGGACTGTTGAGCAGTTAGGATATTTCACCTGCGATATGCTGATTGAGGGAGCAATGCTCTGCAGGCTCCTGAGAAAAAAATTCACTTTTTTTATTTTTCCTGCAAAAAATGTGCATTTAATGTTTTTTTTTTCAAAAGGTGAACAAACATAGGTGTGCGCAGGAGGTGTGCCAGGTGTTCTTGGGGACACCCTAATCACTGCGTGCTATGACAATTTCCCCTATTGCCCTAATTTCATTACAGTGGAAAGGTCTTAAAGGGGCATTGTAAACCAGGAGTGCATTTAGCACAAAGTAGCATGGTTCAGGAGTGTGCTGGGCACAGGGGTGGCATGGTTCAGGAGTGTGCGAGGGTACAGGTGTGCGCTAGGCACAGGTTGGCAGGGTTCGGGCATGCGCAAGGCACAGAATGTCAGGGTTTAGAAGGAATATAACACCACTTTACAACAAAAAACGCCCCCCTCAAATTGCCTCCCTCCCACTCCCAAACCCCCCTCCTTGACAGTACTAGAGAGAGGGGCTGCTGCAGCAGAGCAACTACAACTTCTAAACACTCTTGGGTTCTGTTCTATAAAAGTTTTATGCAATAGATATACTCATTAAGCAGTTTGTGGTTGGAAGGTAAAACTAAGAGTGACTATTAAGCCCTGTACACACGATCGGATATCTGATGGAATCTAATCCGATGGATTTTTTCGTCGGATATCCGATGAAGCTGACTTTCATCAGTCTTGCCTACACACCATCAATCAAAAATCCAACCGTGACAAAACGCGGTGACGTACAACACTACTACGAGCCGAAAAAAATGAAGTTCAATGCTTCCGAGCATGCGTCGACTTGATCCTGATGGAGTTCCACACAAACTATCGGATTTTTCGATCGTTTTTTTATCCGTAGAAAAATTTAAAACATGTTCTATTTTTTTTAAGGATGGAAAATGCTTTTTGTTTCATCGGACATCGTGGCCGCCGGGCACGCGCACCGGGTCCCGAGCAATGCGTCGGCGGGTAAGGGACTGAGGACAGTATTGGGGAGCTCAGGACAGTAATGGGGTGCTCATAACATTGACGTCACTGAGGACTGTAAGGGGGGTAGCGGAGCACAGTAATGGGGGGCTAAGGGCAATAATGAAAGGGGGGGCTGAGGACAGTAATGTAAAGGAGGGTGACTGTGATGTTAAGGGGGGGACTGAGGATGCTGATGTAAGAATAGGATTGGGATATGAGGCTCGATTCAGATCTGTGCATGCGAGTAGTTTGCACATGTATATTGTGAGTAGGGCAGCCCATTCATTTTAATGTAGTGAAAGAAGTCCCAAACCTTTTTCTTTTTAATCACACCGCATCAAGCTGAACAGTGCTGCAGCACCATGTGGTTTGGTGGGCGTGAAAATGTGCTGTAGGTTCCAATGTGTAAAGGTGCTATTAAGAATTAATGGCACCCCCACACATCTGCTAAAGTGCAGTGCATTTCTTTGTGGGTTGGGAACGCATGCAATTTCGCACATGTTCCCCAGCCACAGAGATGTGAACATATCCTTGAAAGAGAGGGGGTGCTGTTATGTGAAGGATCCAAGTCATTACACAAACATGCATGGTCCAGGCTGGGGCTAGATAGTGACAATAAAGTCAGGATCTGCCGAAAACCGTGGACGGACACCTGGCTTAGCCTCCCAGCAAGCCGTTGAGAGGCTGAGCCAGCTGCTCTTGCCCCCTCCACAGCGCAGTACTCCAGTGAGTGCAGGGGGGTGGTGGTAGCTCTGAGAACCAAGCAATGAGTGGCCTTTGATCGCTCTGTTCTCAGTTTTAGAGCTGGTGGGGGACCGATGCTGCCTCAACCTAGATAAGTATGATTTAAAAAAAAAAACTTCTCTTTTAACATTTTGCTTGTTGAAAATGCAGCTTGGGTTTTGGTGAGACTAGCCACATGGAGGCTGTACTTTACCTCTTCATTTTCGGTTCAAGTCTATCAATCTATTCAAATGAGGAAAACAATACAGTTCATATGAAACTGAAAATCTTACCTTACAAGTTTAAATGGTTCTCATTTAACAAAAAAAAAAAATGCCTTGCATGTATCCAACAGCCAGCTCCATAGTCTAGTAGACTATTCATTCATAGTCCCCAGTAATTTGTTACTACTTCCCAATAGACATACTTTGGCAAACATACTGTTCACTAGAAAATGAGACGTCATGTTTACTGTGTCTTTATTACAGGAAGGGTCCTGACAACAGGACAGTGTTTGGCAGTTAAAACATAAGACAAATAACATATTTCTTCTAAATCCTTATTGTCTACATTTAATGATACTTTCTGGGCTCAGTAAGATATTCTCTTCGGTGTCTATAGCTCCAAGTTCATGTAGCTTCTAGGCCAATAATTTCCAGATGTGCTTTAAACTTTTAGCTCAACTCCATCTGAAATATTTTGTTGTTTTTGGACAGAGTGATGGGGAAGCAAACTTTTATTTGTGTCTGTGGCCCCAATGGGGAGATTTCCCCTTATTTCCTGTCCATGCGACTTGTGCAAGAATTGTAACGCTATTGGAACAGAAAGACGCAGACAGCAAAAAACATCAGCAGATGTTGAATCCTTTCTCACAGTAACAAAAAAAGTGTTTCTGCCTTTTGTACACATTGGAGAGATTTCTCATGACTCCCTGTCTTCGTCTACATACTTATATTCAACTGGCATCTGGACTTCTCACAATATATTCACCCTTGTGAGGAAGAAAAATCTCTTGCGCTACTGTGAGTGAAACAGTGTTATAGCTGCTCTGAACGTCATTATATACACCCATATCACTTTATCTAAAAGTGTTCACAATACACAAATAATGAATGAAATAAAAAATGTGATAAGCACTCCAAACAATAGTGCAAACTACTACAATGCGTGTCCACAGCAAACGCTCATAGCATATCCATCAATAGCATAACCATTCAGTGAGCCTAATGCAAAGTGAAACTATACAGTGATACAACACAATAAATCGAAATCACAAAGTGACAGTGGATCCAACAATGGATACAAAATAAATAAATGGTGTCTAGAAAAAAATGTAGAATGTCCTAAAGCTGAGGTGTATGATGGTCTCAATAGACTAGTGAGGCGGTCTTCTCAAAAGTGGCTGATGGTTAAACAGTGTAAAAAAGCATCCATAATCCGTCTTCCAGAACTCGCACCTTGTTGCTACTATATAAGGACATGTAGAGTGGATGTATGCGTATCCGGGGTATAAATCTCACTCCTTCCCAATGGTATCCTCTATAGCCACTTCTTCCACCTGTTGCTGGTACCAATTTCAAATGAATAATGGACCTGTAAGGGTGCTCAATGCTCCATATGAGTCAGGGGGAGAGAGAAAAGAACGGATGCCTCCAATGGTGAAGTACAGTAAAAAAAGGGGGGGGTACTTTATTAATGTATAAAAATGGACTCTTACATCAATAAATAAATAGTAATGCAAAAAATGTATAGGACGCGGCGTTCACAGAGCCATCTTAAGTCTCTCTGCTGGCCTCCGGCTTACGCAGGTGTCAAGCTGGAGGCCAGGAGAGAGACGTAAGACGGCGCTGTGAACGCCGCGTCCTATACATTTTTTGCATTACTATTTATTTATTGATGTAAGAGTCAATTTTTATACATTAATAAAGTACCCCCCCCCTTTTTTACTGTACTTCACCATTGGCGGCATCCGTTCTTTTCCCTCTCCCCCTGACTCATATGGAGCATTGAGCACCCTTACAGGTCCATTATTCATTTGAAATTGGTACCAGCAACAGGTGGAAGAAGCGGCTATAGAGGATACCATTGGGAAGGAGTGAGATTTATACCCCGGATACGCATACACCCACGCTACATGCCATTATATAGTAGCAACAAGGTGCGAGTTCTGGGAGACTGATCATTGAGGGTGATTTTTTACACTGTTTAACCATCAGCCACTTTTGAGAAGACCGCCTCACTAGTCTATTGAGACCATCATACACCTCAGCTTTAGGACATTCTACATTTTTTTCTAGACACCATTTATTTATTTTGTATCCATTGTTGGATTCACTGTCACTTTGTGATTTAGATGTATTGTGTTGTATCACTGTATAGTTTCACTTTGCATTAGGCTCACTGAATGGTTATGCTATTGATGGATATGCTATGAGCGTTTGCTGTGAACATGCATTGTAGTAGTTTGCACTATTGTTTGGAGTGCTTATCACATTTTTTATTTATTTTATATTCACCCTTGTACCCCCAATGTATGATTCTACTAATGCTAGTTGTTTGGCTGTCATGATGACCCTTCAGTACATTGAGTTACTGTCTCAAATATATAGACTTTTCGCTTTTGTCTGTCATTCCTAGTATGCATGCTTCTTTCAGAACTTGACGTATCAAAATATTAAAGCCAGTGGTTGAGGAGAACAGCCAAGGAACTAGCATTTTCAGAAGGAGATTAATAATGGCAGTCTACATAATTCTTTCCTGACACTGATGACAGATGTGTTTTAAAGTAAACTTTGCATACTTTGCAAGTATTTGCATACTCTGAATAAGCATTAAAAGTGCTTCAAAATAAACTCTTCACCCCTGTAGGTATAGGCATTGTGGAGACATTTGATTGAGTGTTGATGCAATGTTTTTGCAACCTGATTTTGGAGTCTTTATTGTTTTTGTATTTTTGAGGATCAGTACAAGCAGCTAGAGAGGTTGGGGATGGATCATTTTAAAATGTATGTTCACCTTTTCAGACAAAATGAAGGAGAACTTGCACTGCAGCAACACAACCTGAACAAAGGTCTACAATACATTCTGATGACCATAGGGGGAATACTTAACAAAGATGTTGGTTTACATTCATAGACATTTTATGTCAGAGCGGGCAAGACCTTTCAGGCATGGGTGAATCTCAGGTTATTGACCTTGTCATCCAGTGATTTCACAATGATGCAGTCATTACCAAGTGAAGGTCAGACAGTCGCTGAAGGATGGCTGCAGACAACTGTCTTAACTGAAAGGCAAATAAAACCCATTTGTTTTGACTGTCTCAAATGTTAGACTTTTCTTTGTGTTATGGCATGGCTGTCACTAGAGGAGGACAGAAGAACAGCTGTCCAGTCTGGCGAGGAGCTTTGGGAACTGACAACTATTAGACAGTAAAATGCGCGTGGTCTGGTAGTGAAGCCCATTATTGAGCTAAAGTCCTGTAATGTTTATATGCCTTCCCAAAAAAAAACTTTATCAATTAGAGAGGATAACACAAAGAAAAACATGAGAAAGAGAGAGAGAGAGAAGCCACAAATGGACAAACTGTACATCTGACATGAGATATAACTATTTCTGTGCCTATATGTTTATTATCTGTATTGTCAATGGGTGTGCACTTCTCTCTAACCAGTTTAAGACACTGGTAGTCATGGTGTTAATTCTGCACAATACTACACAACGATATTGTTATGAACATATATTACATATTTGGAGTTTTCTCCCAAGCATGGCCTCCCATTGCTCAGATTCCCATGATATCCTATATAAATATTTATCTCTAAAGCTGGCCATAGAAAGATAGAAGTTTTAATTAAAATTTCTAGGAATATTTGTACAAAAAATTCTCAGATCACTTAAATGTCGTTCCAAAGATTCTAATATTTGACTTTGGAATGGATGGACTTTACCGAACAAAAGCCACATACAATTTTAGAAATTCATTCAAAAAGAAATTTCCATCCTGCTTCTTAAAACATTTTTTGTTACTACAGTTGAAAACGATTTGACACACTAATGATTAGAAAAAAATTAACAAACTTTCTTAGAACATTCTTTAACTTTCATTTGAAATTCTACCCTTCTATAGAACGGTACACAGACCAAACTGAAGCAAACTCGTGTATTTCAGAATACATCCCTTTGAACTACTGCAAAGTTAAACTGGTGAATATGAATTTCTTAGTGAGACAATTTCTGCTATAAGCAAGATAGATTACCCTTAGATCAGGGGTGTCAAACTCCATTTCATCGTGGGCTGCATCAGCATTATGATTGTCCTCAAAAGGGCCGGTTGTATCTGTAGGATTAGATGTCCAGCGCAGTGTTTCTCAACTCCAGTCCTCAAGGCGCCCCAACAGGTCATGTTTTCAGGATTTCCCTCAGATTAAATGGCTGTGATAATTACTAAGGCAGTGAAACTGATCAAATCACCTGTGCAAAATAATGGAAAGCCTGAAAACATGACCTGTTGGGGCGCCTTGAGGACTGGAGTTGAGAAACACTGGTCCAGCGCATCCCCTCCCCTTATATTAGATGTCAAGAGCCACCCCACCATCAGAAGTTGAGTCCTCCACTCTCCCTTACATCACAGTGCATCCCCTTTCCTTATGCTGCTGCTGGGAAGAAGCTGGATGCATTGCTTGAAAAGCAAAAATGGGGGTCTGGAGCTCTCCTGCAGCGGATTTGGCCCATGGGCCTTGTGTTTGACACCTGTGCCTTAGATTGTTTATTGCATTCGTTGACGTCAGACTTATAATTATACACTAGTCACATATTCCAGTAGTGTTTCACAGTTGCCTATGGTCAGTACTCTTGGTACTTATCAATACAAGAACCTGAGTGACCATGAGTAGTTATGTATGTAGTGTGAGGGGGTTAGCTCGGTAGCGGGGTGTGTGACCCCTTGGATGGGTTCACCACACACTGAATTTATACAGACTGGCAGTCGAAGACGGTTGAAAACAAAGTTTTTGGTTTATTTTTCCATCTTGCTGGAAAACAATTGCAAGCATCCAAACAGCATAAACAAAATCAAACATAAAATAAACCCTAGCCACTCTGGGCATCTACCTTCCACACAGGAACCTATCTATGGAGTCTGACTGGGCAGACAGTGCTGGTCATACAGCACAAACAATAGTCTTTTGATTTTTATCACACAGAAAAATCAATGGTCTCCTCACCTCCTCAGGAGACTTTCAGTACGCTGCTCTCCTACTCACAAAGCCTTAGGAATGATGCAGCAAATTAGTGGTAATCCTCTGGGCTACTTATAGAGGCCTTAATTGCCTCATTCTGAACAGCTGAAGTTTTTCAACGGCCTTAAACCTTTCCTGGCTACATTTTTCAGCCGACGCCCAATAACAATTAGTGTATTGTCTAACAAGGCAGAAATGTATGTCCCGTCCGTGACAACACCCACAGATTTACCTGACTTCCCGTCACAGTAGCTATCAATATTTTTGTAGTACACATAAGTTGTGTAAAGCTATACAGATTTGGTCTCCCCAGACAGCATTATACATTCCTTGTTCATGTTTTAATAACTACCTTGCTAGATAATTTGGTCACTGATAGTTTTCATATATTAGGAAGAGATTTCTAACTTGGTTGCATAAAGTGCCTGAAATGTCCCATGGAATCCACATTTGAAAAAATTTAGCAAGTTGCGTCCTGTGTAGACAACTGTTACCGTAAGATAAAGATGGATTGTCAAAGTTAAATGTGGCTGTTGTAAAATAAGTTGTGCAGGGTCACACAGCTGGTCAGAGAGGGGAGCACCAAGTTTCTATTGCTTGTAAAGACTGAAATTACACTCCAAGGTCTTGTCCAATGTGTCTCTGCTCACTTGACAAAACTCTCAACAAGGTATTTGGTGATCAGCAGAATAAGGAGTTAACAGAGTCTGTGAGCAGATCTAGTAACCACAGACATAGCTGCTCACGGCACTACTCCACTAAGCAGCTGTTAATGAGATATAATACTCTATAAATTGACTGATTAAAAACAAAATAGGAGATGGCATAAAATTACAAAATAGATCACTTTTAAATATATTTAATGGCGCTAATCAAGTAAAAATTTTTTTTGTTATCTCTACCAACATCAATCTTGTGCAAAGGCCTTTCTGATTGGATACAACATGAGTGGATTGGTTAGACAGTTCCTCCGATTTTAGGCCCCATGCACACGGGATGCCGATGCAAACTCCGCTGAACACAAGTTTTTTTTAAAGGCTAAAACTGGCGTTTAGAAACGCCTGTTTTGCCGCAATTTTCGCTGCGTTTATAAGCGTGTAGTTAAGAAACATCATAAGACCCTCCCTAAGCTAAAAAAAAACAGTATTATTTAACCATTTCAGCCATTTTGTGAGACCAGAGTGAGTAGCTGAGAGATCAGCAGTGTACTTGTATTTAGCGTGTTACTTGCCACGTCACCTGCCACAAGTTGTGAATTGTCCACTTGCCATGTCACCTGGCCACGCCACCTGCCACAAATTGTGGATTGTCACCTGGTCACGTCACCTGCCCTAAGTTGTGGATTGTCCACTTGCCACGTCACCTGCCACATCACCTGTCACAATTGTGGATTATCCACTGGCCATGTCACCTGCCACAAGTTGTGGATTGTCCACTGGCCATGTCACCTGGCCACATCACCTGCCACAAGTTGTGGATTAAGATAAAATGAGGAAAAAAAGTTGCGCTAACTGTAAATATTGTAAACCAGTAGCAGCTAGCACCAACAAAAGACAATATTGTGTACAAAGAATAAAAAAGAAAAAGTGCAGCGCTAAATATTCAGTGAAATGAATCAAAAAATATGGTAAATAATCAAAGTTCAGTGAAAAATCAAAGAAATTTAAAAAAACACAAAAGAGGGGGACACACCCCCAAGTAATGTGACAGGTAAATAACCTGAAAGGCAGCTAGAAAGTGAGATCTAGCTGGATAATGTGTAATGTGAACACACCGTGATAAGTGAGGGAACACAAAAATAAATGATAATAAGAACCTCAAATGAAGTCCATGTAATTTAAACGTGTAACTCCAAAATGTAAATGTGATAGTCCAAGGTCAGAATGGCCTATACAGTCCAAAGAAATATATATATGCAATGTATTTCCTTTTTTGGAGTTGGTCAGAAGTTCTTTGTGGAAAAGACCAAATGACTGTAGAGGAATGGAAGATGTTGTGATCTTCTCAGGTATGGAACTCAGATGTTCTTAATAAGCAATTGGAACCTCATCGGCAATCCATAATAGTATCCAAATAAACAAGTATAAAGATGGGTACTCTTACCGGAAAGTGTGGACATACACGTCAGCGACGGTATGTCAAACACGCATGTACGAGCTCCTAGGCAGCCGTGATGTCAGTGGGGAAGCTGTTTGATGTGCCAGCCTTTAATCCGCCAGGACGGGTCCAATCCAATGAGAGGAGACAGCTCGTGCAGGTGTGGTTCTCAGATGAAAGAGTGTAATATGCAGGCCAAACGTAGAAACCATGTAAGGGAAAACGTACTCACATAGTGCGGTTAATCCCAAAACAAGCCTTTATTAGGCATAGAAAATAAAAGCCAAAATAGACAAAAAACTGGATAAAAATATAAAAAATAGATAAAAAAGTACAAGCCCAGTGAAAGACGAGTACAAGTGATCACAAGTAAAATATGGCGTAATGAGCAAGTAGCATATGAGCTATGTACCCGACATGTTTCGAGCGGTAGAGCTCTTCAACTGGGGCATAACCCATACAAGTGCCCAACGCCATCTATTTATAACATAAGAATAAGCAATGATGACAGCGTGCCTGCAAACAGCTGAGGGAAGCCAGAGGAATTAGCCAATCACAATCACTGACTTCAGGTGCCGCCCACTACTGTCAGCAAAGGACGTAGGATAAGCAATGATGTCAGCGTGCCTGCAAACAGCTGAAAGAAGCCAGGGGAATTAACCAATCACAATCACTGACTTCAGGTGCCGCCCACTACTATCAGCAAAGGACGTAGTAAGTGAACAGCCACCTGTTGACTGTGGAACATCCGAGTGTCCATTGGTCCCCAGAGCGTGTCCAGGCGGGGCATACGCAACGTCATAGCCGTCCTCAATACTGCAGCCGGTGCGTCGGTCTACGGCACCTACAACTGCTGCCAATCTGGGGGCTGGGGGCGGTCAGGCTCTTGACATATGCGCAAGCGCAGCCACGGTGGACACGAGGGTCCCTACGGGAGCCGCAGGGACACTGACGTGTAATATACGCGGCGCGCGTGCGTCCCACCCTGGAACGCAAAAGGGCCAATCACAGGGAAGAGTCAGTGTATTGTGAACCCAGGTCAGCGTCATGATGTCATCACGCTGCGCCCTCACAATGCGTTCCAAGTATTCTAATGACTCGCACATACGAATCAGTGAGGAATATGGACACTGACCTGGAATGCAAGGGGAGTAACATTTAGGAATACCCAATGATGGTGTGGACAGTGTATACAGGGCTGTGTGGCATCATTGCTATTGTAAACAAAAAATATACATTGATACATATACAATCAATAAACAAAATACCTGAAAAATAATAATGAATATGCCTGCATATAAAAATAACAATGCTATACTTTGAATACATGTGAGAAATGGAGAAAATGGCCATAATGATATGCTTATAAGAATGCCTAACAAAAATCCCAAATTAAGGAAAGCACAATAAGAGAAGGACATAAACGTCATACAATCGCTAGGATTTGTTAATAAAGGCGTTAATATCCCACTCTATATTGAGTCCATGAGGGAAAAAACAGCGAAGCTGGTATATCCAGAACATCTCAAGTTGGGACACGCCTCTGATCTTGGACTCGCCCCTCCAATGGGGGGTAAATTTGCCAATGATCTGGAAACTTGTCCCCTCTGGATTTTTGTGATGATGTTCCAGGTAGTGTTTGGGCACACTGTGATTAGTTTTACCCAATCTGATCCGAGCTATGTGTTCATTTACCCTGATTGAGAACGTACGTATGGTCCTGCCAACGTATTGTTTTTTGCACGGACAAGTAAGCAAATAGACAACATAACGGGTGTCGCAGGTTACAAAATCCCTCACATGGTAAATACTGGATGTCACTGTAGATGTAAAACTGGTAATCTTTCTGTTGGTAAGCGCGTTTAAAAGACAGACATTACATCTCCTGCATGCATGGAATCCCTTCATCTCAGGAAAGAAAGACGGTTTGGTAGGAGGGTCTGATACGTTAGGGGCAAGCTTATTCCTGAGTGCCATGGCCCCCCTAAATACAACTCCAGGTCTATCAGGGAGTACCGGGCCCAAAAGGGAGTCACTTTTCAAAACGTTCCAATGCTGATTGAGTATGCTTTTGATACGTTTATGCTGGACAGAATACTGAGTAGTAAATGCCCATTTGAATTTTGTATCAGGGGGACGTTTTGGTTTCTCTACAGTAAGGGAATCTCTATCGATCTTGCGAACACGCTCAATATCCTCATCCACTTTTCCCGGTGAGTACCCCTTCTCAACAAATTTGGCCTTGAGGGATTCCGCTTGTATGACAAAATCAGAGGCGTTTGTACAATTCCTTCTAATGCGGAGCAACTGGCTGAAAGGTATAGATTTCAGCCAAGAACTGTAATGACAGCTGTCCGTGGGAATGTACCCGTTTCTGTCTGTTGGCTTAAAAAATGTTCTAGTAACCAACTGATTATTGTCCACTGAAATCTCAAGGTCGAGAAAATGTATAAGGGTGTGGCTGAGATCATAAGTGAGGATAATGCCCATCTCGTTGTCATTCAAAGTGACCATAAAGTCATGGAGAGATTCTTCATCCCCATGCCACAGGAGGAGGATGTCGTCTATGTACCTGGCCCACAGCAAGATCTCTGGACGATGGAGGGCATAGACGACATCCTCCTCCCAATGGGCCATGTAAAGGTTCGCCAGGCTGGGGGCAAACTTGGCCCCCATCGCGACACCCTTTGTTTGAAGAAAAAAACGTTGGTCATACCAAAAATAATTGCCCTGTGTGGCAAATTTGAGCAAGTCCATGATGAATCTCTGTTGTGCAATGGGGAGTGTGCCGTCCCTAGAAAGGGACAGTTCCACAGATTTGAACCCCAATTTGTGTGGTATGCACGTATACAGAGATGTAACATCGGCGGTTACCAATAGACATCCCTCAGGAAGATCCACTGCTTGTAATTTGCGTATCGTGTCACCAGTGTCTTTTAAGAAAGACGGAACAGCCCGCACCAGGGGTTGTAGGAAGAAATCGATGTACCTCCCAATACGAGAGGTCACCGAGTCTATCCCGCTCACGATGGGTCTGCCCGGGGGATTGGTGACACTTTTGTGGATCTTAGGGAGGAAGTACATAACTGGAATGCGAGGGACGGTAGGTATAAGATAATCCTTTTCTTTTTTATCCAGAATTCCGTCAGAAAAACCCCTATTGATCAAACCCAAAAGAGACTTCTTTAGCGTCTTTGTTGGATCAGACGTCAATGGGGCATAGGTGCTTGTGTCATCAAGGATGCGGCACATCTCTAAATGATAATCCGCCTTATCCATGATGACCAAACCACCTCCCTTATCGGCTGGCCGAATTATTAGGTCTTTTCTCTCACACAAAGATTTAAGACCCAATTTGATGTCAGGATGGTCGTAGGTACGTTTTTTGGGTATGGCTTCAAGATCTTTGAGTACCAAGTCTCGAAAGACCTTGATGGATGATGCTGTGGCGGTAGGAGGGTTGAACAATGATGGATTGGACATCCCTGAATGGATTACATCTCCTAAGGAGGCATAAGAAGTTTTGGACTGATAAGGGTTAGACAAAAAATATCTCTGAATATTTAATTTTCGGGTAAACTTATGAATATCGACAAAAGTGTCGAATTTATTCAATTGTTTCGATGGAACGAATTTTAAACCCTTGTCTAAGGTGGTAATCTCAGCCTTGGAAAATTCAACCTTGCTCAGATTGAAAATGCCACTACCTTTTACAGTCTGCCTCTTTTTCCTTGCCCTCCTCCCCCCTCGGGTGCCCCGTTTTGTTCTATGCCCCTTTTGGAACCCGTGCGAGCCCTGGGAAAATCCCCTTCATGGGGGGGCTCATGATGTGAGCGATTATAAGAATAAGGAGACCTATTGTAAGAATCCTGATCACCCTCCGTATAGGGATAGTAACCCCTAGTGTCCCTCAATGGAAGAAACCTATTGTGGGTATGTACCGGGGTATGATCTCCACGAGGTCGATCATAGTGACCACCTCCTCGACTGTCATAAAATTCATGAGGAGATCTATCTCTACCATGAGAGTAGTGGGGTGATCTATCCCTGGTGTATGAATCCCGGGGGGATCTATCCCGACTATGGTAATAGACAGTACTATGGTCATTAGAAACCTGGTGGTTACCCCTTCCTTTACCTCGTCCCCCCCTCCCCCTGGGTTGCCCCTTAATGTGGTTATTGGGGATGGGGAATTTACTTGGAGGATCTGTTGTTTTCATTGAAGGAACTTGGGGGGTGGTCGCGGGAACCAAAATTCTCGAGACATTGGCCAAGGGAGCCGTAGTATCCATTTGTGTGGGAATTACCTCACTGGATGGTATAAGTGACTCTTTTTTTTGCCATTTGTAAACCAGACCCGTTTGATAGTCATTAGTGTCTCGGATATATTTTTTTTGTTTTTTAAAACGTTGGTCTCTTTCTTCCTTTTCCAGTATGCCCTGGAGATTAGAGGAAAGGGAGATATATTCTGGAGATGTTTTATGTGGGAGAAGTTGCTCTCGAAGGGTTTTAATCTCTGAGTCAATAGCCTTTAATTTAGACTTTTTTCTCCCTGTAAGGAATTCGAGAAGACTTAAGCCTGCTTCGTTAAAGTAACGAGACCAAGCCTGTAAATCATCATCCCCTTGTTGTGGGTGGATATCCCACCTTAATCCTCTCGGGACCAGTTTTTCCTTCTGGTATTGTTCCAAAAAGGCTATGTCCCATTGTAGATGGATTTCTGTGGTCATGAGATTTTTCAATCTCATGAAAACACCGCTGATTTCCACGCTGGTACCAGTGACCGTGAAAATACCTTCAGTGTTTAAAGAGCGAGAGGACCTATAGTCAAATACATCCATAATTGATAATGTATAGTAAATGATGAAGGACTATTTAGTGAGCTGCAACAATGGTGTCACGTGGAAAAAGATAAAATGAGGAAAAAAAGTTGCGCTAACTGTAAATATTGTAAACCAGTAGCAGCTAGCACCAACAAAAGACAATATTGTGTACAAAGAATAAAAAAGAAAAAGTGCAGCGCTAAATATTCAGTGAAATGAATCAAAAAATATGGTAAATAATCAAAGTTCAGTGAAAAATCAAAGAAATTTAAAAAAACACAAAAGAGGGGGACACACCCCCAAGTAATGTGACAGGTAAATAACCTGAAAGGCAGCTAGAAAGTGAGATCTAGCTGGATAATGTGTAATGTGAACACACCGTGATAAGTGAGGGAACACAAAAATAAATGATAATAAGAACCTCAAATGAAGTCCATGTAATTTAAACGTGTAACTCCAAAATGTAAATGTGATAGTCCAAGGTCAGAATGGCCTATACAGTCCAAAGAAATATATATATGCAATGTATTTCCTTTTTTGGAGTTGGTCAGAAGTTCTTTGTGGAAAAGACCAAATGACTGTAGAGGAATGGAAGATGTTGTGATCTTCTCAGGTATGGAACTCAGATGTTCTTAATAAGCAATTGGAACCTCATCGGCAATCCATAATAGTATCCAAATAAACAAGTATAAAGATGGGTACTCTTACCGGAAAGTGTGGACATACACGTCAGCGACGGTATGTCAAACACGCATGTACGAGCTCCTAGGCAGCCGTGATGTCAGTGGGGAAGCTGTTTGATGTGCCAGCCTTTAATCCGCCAGGACGGGTCCAATCCAATGAGAGGAGACAGCTCGTGCAGGTGTGGTTCTCAGATGAAAGAGTGTAATATGCAGGCCAAACGTAGAAACCATGTAAGGGAAAACGTACTCACATAGTGCGGTTAATCCCAAAACAAGCCTTTATTAGGCATAGAAAATAAAAGCCAAAATAGACAAAAAACTGGATAAAAATATAAAAAATAGATAAAAAAGTACAAGCCCAGTGAAAGACGAGTACAAGTGATCACAAGTAAAATATGGCGTAATGAGCAAGTAGCATATGAGCTATGTACCCGACATGTTTCGAGCGGTAGAGCTCTTCAACTGGGGCATAACCCATACAAGTGCCCAACGCCATCTATTTATAACATAAGAATAAGCAATGATGACAGCGTGCCTGCAAACAGCTGAGGGAAGCCAGAGGAATTAGCCAATCACAATCACTGACTTCAGGTGCCGCCCACTACTGTCAGCAAAGGACGTAGGATAAGCAATGATGTCAGCGTGCCTGCAAACAGCTGAAAGAAGCCAGGGGAATTAACCAATCACAATCACTGACTTCAGGTGCCGCCCACTACTATCAGCAAAGGACGTAGTAAGTGAACAGCCACCTGTTGACTGTGGAACATCCGAGTGTCCATTGGTCCCCAGAGCGTGTCCAGGCGGGGCATACGCAACGTCATAGCCGTCCTCAATACTGCAGCCGGTGCGTCGGTCTACGGCACCGGCTGCCGATGAGGTTCCAATTGCTTATTAAGAACATCTGAGTTCCATACCTGAGAAGATCACAACATCTTCCATTCCTCTACAGTCATTTGGTCTTTTCCACAAAGAACTTCTGACCAACTCCAAAAAAGGAAATACATTGCATATATATATTTCTTTGGACTGTATAGGCCATTCTGACCTTGGACTATCACATTTACATTTTGGAGTTACACGTTTAAATTACATGGACTTCATTTGAGGTTCTTATTATCATTTATTTTTGTGTTCCCTCACTTATCACGGTGTGTTCACATTACACATTATCCAGCTAGATCACATTACACATTATCCAGCTAGATCTCACTTTCTAGCTGCCTTTCAGGTTATTTACCTGTCACATTACTTGGGGGTGTGTCCCCCTCTTTTGTGTTTTTTTAAATTTCTTTGATTTTTCACTGAACTTTGATTATTTACCATATTTTTTGATTCATTTCACTGAATATTTAGCGCTGCACTTTTTCTTTTTTACAAGTTGTGGATTGTCCACTGGCCATGTCACCTGGCCACGTCACCTGTCACAAGTTGTGGATTGTCCACTGGCCATGTCACCTGGCCATGTCACCTGCCACAAGTTGTGGATTGTCCACTTGCCACATCACCTGGCCAAATCACCTGCCACAAGTTGTGAATTGTCCACTTGCCATGTCACCTGGCCATGTCACCTGCCACATCACCTGTCACAATTGTGGATTGTCCACTTGCCATGTGACCTAACCACGTCACCTGGCCACGTCACCTGCCACAAGTTGTGGATTGTCCACTTGCCACGTCACCCGGCCATGTCACCTGCCACATCACCTGTCACAATTGTGGATTGTCCACTGGCCATGTCACCTGCCACAAGTTGTGGATTGTCCACTGGCCATGTTACCTGCCACAAGTTGTGGATTGTCCACTTGCTATGTCACCTGGCCACGTCACCTGCCACATCACCTGTCACAAGTTGTGGATTGTCCACTTGCCACGTCACCTGGCCACATCACTTGCCACGACACCTGCCACAAGTTGTGGATTGTCCACTTGCCACAAGTTGCTTCTGGAAAAACTGCCTAAAAATGGCAATAAACGAGACTGTGTGCATGGACACATAGGATAATATTGAATGTGTTCAGGGGCCGTTGAAAAAAGTGTCCAACTGCCTCTGAAACCGTGTTTAACAGCGTCTCGTGTGCATGGGGCCTTATAGTATTGGCAAATTGAAAGGAGCTTCTATGTTGTACATCAGATTGTAAAATGTATGGCCTGCCTCGTTTTTTAGTTTAATGGGCCTTGGATCAGCATTTTAGAATATTGTCAAAGCGCTCTCCCCTACTTGGTGTTTAAAAGGAGAACAGTGAGTGTTTAGGAAAGGTGCATCACAGCCTTTACACTATGGGGGTTGATTTACTAAAGACAAATAGACTATTCATTTTTTAGGTGCATTTGTACTTTGCAAGGGAATTATTCCCATAGTTTAGTAAATATGGTGAAACTCTGCCAACTTCCATCATCCAATCGTGTGCAAACAAAAATGCTGCTTCTTTCACATTTTCCGTGCACATGGTATTTTTTGCAACGTGATAAGTGGATTTGCCTTTAGTAAATCAAATCCTATATGTGCTTTTGAAAGACAGCCTGGTTTGGGATAAATCTCTCTTTATTACGTGGCTCATCTACATTGCCCGCCTGCTTGATGGGCTTAATCAGGCCCGTCACGACAAGGCAAGCAATTGCTTGGGGCCCCCGAGCTGGCCTGGGGCCCCAAGCAGGGCCCTTGCCGCACTTCCTAGATGCTGCAGCCACTTGAGCGCTCTACAGGCCCCATGCACACGAGATGCTGGTAAACGCATGTTCAGAGCCAGTTGGACAGCTTTTTCAACTGCCCCTGAACACATTCAATGTTATCCTATGTGTCCATGCACACAGTCTCGTTTATTGCCGTTTTTCGGCAGTTGCGTTTAACCGCTTAGCCACTTAAAGACCTCAGGTGTTTTTCAGATTTGGTGTTTGCAAGACTAAAACATTTTTTTCTGCTAGAAAATTACTTAAAACCCCCAAACATTATATATTTTTTTTTCTAACACCCTAGAGAATAAAATGGCGGTCATTGCAATACTTTTTGTCACACCGTATTTGCGCAGCAGTCTTACAAGCGCACTTTTTTTGGAAAAAATTCACTTTTTTGAATTAAAAAATAAGACAACAATAAATTTGGCCCAATTTTTTGATATATTGTGAAAGATAATGTTACGCCGAGTAAAATGATACCCAACATGTCACGCTTTAAAATTGCGCCCGCTCGTGGCATGGCGTCAAACTTTTACCCTTAAAAATCTAGATAGGCGACGTTTAAAAAATTCTATAAGTTGCATTTTTTGAGCTACAGAGTAGCTCTAGGGCTATAATTATTGCTCTCGCTCTAACGATCGCGGCGATACCTCACTTGTGTGATTTGAACACCGTTTTCATATGCGGGCGCTACTCGCGTATGCGTTCGCTTCTGCGCGCGAGCTCGTCAGGACGGGGCGCTTTAAAAAAATTTTTTTTTTGTTTTCTTATTAAATTTTATTGATTTTATTATTTTTTACACTAAAATATAAAAAAAAAAAAAATGATCACTTTTATTCCTATTACAAGGAATGTAAACATCCCTTGTAATAGAAAAAAGCATGACAGGTCCTCTTAAATATGAGATCTGGGGTCAAAAAGACCTCAGATCTCATATTTAGGCTTAAATGCAAAAAAAAAAAAAAAAAAAAAAAGGAAAATTTGTCATTTAAAAAAATGACAGAAAAAAAATTGTCTCTTTAAGAGGCTGGGCGGGACTGACGTTTTGACGTCACTTCCGCCCAGCAGAGCTATGAGGACGGGTGGGGGCCATCTTGCCCTCACTCAAGTCCTCACTTTCCAGGCGGCAGCATCGGATCTCCTCCGCCGCTACCGACGGCTCCGGTAAGCGGCGGAGGGTGCGGAAAAGCGGCGGGAGGGGGGGGGCCCCTCTCCCGCCACCGATAACGGCGATCTCGCGGCGAATCCGCCGCGGAGACCGCCGTTATCGTTTACACGGCCGCCAGCTGAAAACATGGATATCTCAGTTGTGGCAGCAGCTGCTGCCGTTACTGAGATATCCATGTTTAAAAAGAGGACGTATATATACAGTGGGGGCTCCGTAAGTGGTTAAGGACCGCCTCTTGCACATTTACGTCTGCAGAATGGCACGGCTGGCCACATTCACGTACAGGTACGTCCTCTGTTAGTACCCAGCCGTGGGTCGCCCGCGACCCGGTCTGAAGCCGCGGGACTCGCTGACCCAATCGCCGCTGGAGTCCCCTGATCGGTCCCCGGAGCTGAAGAACGGGGAGAGCTGTGTGTAAACATAGCTTCCCTGTTCGTCACTGTGGCGCCGTGATCGATCGTGTGTTCCCTTTTAAAGGGAAACACAATCGATGACGTCACACCTACAGCCACACCCCCCTACAGTTAGAAACAGACATGAGGTCACACAAAACCCCTTCAGCGCCCCCTTGTGGTTGACTTCCAAACTGCAATTGTAATTTTCACAGTAAACAATGCATTTTTAACTGTGAAAATGCCAATGGTCCCAAAATTGTCCGAAGTGTCCGCCATAATGTCGCAGTCACGAAAAAAAATTGCTGATCGCCGCCATTAGTAGTAAAAAAATTTTTTTTATAAAGATGCAATAAAACTATCCCCTATTTTGTAAATGCTATAAATTTTGCGCAAACCAACCGATAAACGCTTATTGCGATTTTTTTTTTTTACCGAAAATAGGTAGAAGAATACGTATCGGCCTAAACTGAGGAAATTTTTTTTTTAGATATATTTTTGGGGGATATTTATTATAGTAAAAAATATTGCATTTTTTTCAAAATTGTCGCTTTATTTTTGTTTATAGCGCAAAAAATAAAAACTGCAGAGGTGATCAAATACCACCAAAAGAAAGCTCTATTTGTGGGGGAAAAAAGGACGCCAATTGTGTTTAGGAGCTGCGTCGCACGACCGCGCAATTGTCAGTTAAAGTGACGCAATGCCGAATTCGCAAAAACTGTCCGGTCCTTTAGCTGTCTGAAGGTCCGTGTCTTAAGTGGTTAACCTCGTTTTTCCAGAAGCAAAAAAATGGGTTCAGACACAAAAGTTTTCCACGTTTCAGACGCAAAACGCGGTACCGGCATTTTGACGCGATTTCGTTTATAGGCGTTTTTAAAGGTGACCTATTTTTTTACATTAGAAATCTCATGATGGCAAATGATGAAAAACAATTAAAAAACAAAAAACTTTAATTGCTTGCATTGCATTGTGGACAATCCACAACTTGTGGCAGGTGACGTGGCAAGTGGACAATCCACAACTTGTGGCAGGTGACGTGGCCAGTGGACAATCCACAACTTGTGGCAGGTGACATGGCCAGGTGATGTGGCAAGTGAACAATCGACAACTTGTGGCAGTTGACGTGGCCAGTGGACAATCCACAACTTGTGGCCAGGTGATGTGCCAGGTGAACAGGTGACGTGGCCAGGTGACATGGCAAGTGGACAATCCAAAACTTGTGGCAGGTGACATGGCCAGGTGACATGGCAGGTGACGTGGCCAGTTGATGTGGCAAGTGAACAATCCACAACTTGTGGCGTGGCCAGGTGACCTGGCAAATGGACAATTCACAACTTGTGGCAGGTGACGTGGCAAATGGACAATCCGCAGCTTGTGGCAGGTGATGTGGCACGCTAAATACAAGTACACTGCTGCTCTTTCAGCTGCTATTCACTCTGGTCTCACAAAATGTCTGAAATGGTTAAACATTACTGTTTATTGAGCTTAGGAAGGGTCTTATGATGTTTCTTAACCAAACGCTTATAAACGCAAATGCGGTAAATTCGCGGCAAAACGGGCGTTTTTAAACGCCGGTTTTAGCCTTTAAAAATGTGTGTTTACCAGAGTGTGCACCGGTGTCCTGTGTGCATGGGGCCTAAAGAGCCTGCAGCACTGCTGCCTCAAGTTGTCACTTCCCCTTCTCTGTAGCGTGGCCTAGCTCCTCTTCCTTCCTCCTGTCAGTCCGGACTCCGGCCGCGTACCGTGTGGTACAGGAGATTGTTTCCTGTTCCCGGCCAGACTGACAGGAAGTGCACACTGAGTGCTCACTTCCTTTTAGTCCGGCCAGGAACAGGAAACTGACTGTCCTGCCGCACGCTACTGACCTGGTAGGGGGGCCCGGGAGGGGAGTAAAAAGAAAATGGGGGGGTAAAAAAACATTGGGGGGGGTAAAAAGAACATTGGGGGGGGGGGTAAAAGGAATATGGGGAGGGGGGAGTAAAAAGAACATGGGGAGTAAGGAGGACACAGGCTTTGCGTGCGTGCGTCTCATATCTTCCCTTTTATCTAAAGAGCTAGATACCTGGTTGTCTATCACTTCAATTCTTGATAAAGCCCCATACACACGGCCGAGTATTGGTCGGTTCAACAGAAACCGGTAACCTGTCTGGCTTCTGGCGCAGGGGGCATGACCGAAAAACATCTGCCGATCAGCATCTAATCAGTGCTCTCAGCCAATAACTAAGAGCGCTGACCAAAGTGTTCTGGTGGGGAAGCGGTCCCCCTGTCCGAACACAATAGTCTCTCTCTCTCTCTCTCTCTCTCTCTCTCTCTCTCTCAATGGCCGACACATCGGACACTTTTGACACTATTTTCAGACCACTGTCATTTATACAGCGATCAGTGCTATAAAAATGCACCGATTACTGTGTAAATGACATTGGCAGGGAAGGGGTTAAACACTAGGGGGCAATGAAGGGGTTAAGTGTGTCCTAGGGAGTGATCCCAACTGTAGGGGGGCTGGGCTACCAGAGACATGACATAGATTACTGCTCTTAATCACAGGTAGCAGTAGATCTCTGTCCTGTCACTAGGCAGAACAGGGAAATACCTTTTTTACATAGGCATCTCCCCGTTCTGCAGCTCCATGAGACGATCGTGGGACACCGGCGGACATACATGGCCAGATTCAGAGAGAGCTAAGTCGGCGTAACTATGAATCTGCGCCGTCGTAAGTTTAAGTGTATTCTCAAACTGAGATACACTTAAACCTAGCTAAGATACGACAGCTTGCACCGTCGTATCTTAGGGTGCAATATTTAGGCTGGCCGCTAGGTGGCGCTTCCGTTGAGTTTGGCGTAGAATATGTGAATGCATAGATACGCCGATTCACAAACGTACGTGCGCCCGTCGCAGTAAAGATACGCCGTTTACGTAAGACGTTTTCCGGCGTAAAGTTATTCCATCAAATAGCTGGCCTAGTCAATGTTAAGTATGGCCGTCGTTCCCGCGTCGAAATTTGAACATTTTACATAGTTTGCGTAAGTCGTCCGTGAATAGGGCTGGACGTAATTTACGTTCACGTCGAAACCAATACGTCCTTGCGGCGTACTTTGGAGCAATGCACACTGGGATATGTACACGGACGGCGCATGCGCCGTTCGTAAAAAACGTCAATCACGTCGGGTCACCAAACATTAACATAAAACACGCCCCCCCCATCCTCATTTGAATTAGGCGCACTTACGCCGGTCACATTTACGCTACGTTGCCGTAAGTTAGGAGGCAAGTACTTTGTGAATACAGTACTTGCCTCTCTAAATACGATGCCTTAACCACTTCCAGACCGCCGCATGTACATTTGCGTCGGCAGAATGGCACGGACAGGCACATTGGCGTACCTGTACGTCCCTGCCTAGACGTGGGTCGGGGGTCCAATAGGGACCCCCCCGGTACATGCGGCGGTTCCCGTGGCTTCGGGAGCGATCCGGAACGAGGGGGCGGCTGTTCGTTTTTGTCCGCCCCCTCTGGATCGCTCACAGCCAATGCGACCACTCCCCCGCGTGTCACTTCCTCCTCCTGTGTAAACACAGGAAGGGGGAAGTGATGTGATCTCTCCTCTCGGCGGTATTTTCAACCACCGCTGAGGACAGAATGCATCACACAGTAAGTCTGCACAACACTACACTGACACACACTACACATAGGCACATTAACCCCCCCCCCCCCCGATCACACCCCCCTGTCACAATGTCACTGAATGCAGTGATCATATATGTACTGATCACTGCATTTAGTGTCAGTGTGACAGGCAGTTAGTGTTAGGTTCAGGGTAGCCCCCGTACCCCCCCCCTAATAAAGTTTTAACCCCTTGATCACCGCCCTAGTTAACCCTTTCACTCCCTATTGCCAGTGTCACTAAGCGATCATTTTTCTGATCGATGTATTAGTGTCACTGTTTCCGCTAGGTAGCCAATTTTTTTTTATTGCGATTTTTTTTTTTTTTTTACTAAAGACATGTGGCTGAATACATTTTGGCCTAAATGTTTGACTAAAATTTAGTTTATTTGATTTTTCTTATAACAAAAAGTAAAAAATAGATTTTTTTTCAAAAATGTCGCTCTATTTTTGTATATAGCGCAAAAAAAAATATCGCAGAGGCGATCAAATACCACCAAAAGAAAGCTCTATTCGCCGTGCCGAATTGTAAAAACCCCTTGGGTCATTTAGCAGCATATTGGTCCGGTCCTTAAGTGGTTAAAGATGCGGCGCCGTATCTAAATCCAGCCAACAGTCTGCAGGTCCCACGGTCACGGAGCATGTGGCGGGCGCACGTGCCTACAATGCCGCGATTTAAAGGAGACGTACCTGTTTGCCCATTTTCCCAGCCATGCCATTGTACCGACATTTATCGTTGTGCGCTGGTCGGCATGTGGTTAAGACACTGACCTGGAACAAGCATGCTGACTGGGCAAGTCAGAATTCCTATTCTATTCCTATTGAGTCATTTGGGTTTGATTTACTAAAAGCAAATCGGTTGTTCACTCTGCAAGGGATTTTACCAGAGAGCCTAATAAATGAGGTGAAGTTTTGCGGACTTCTATTATCCAATCATATGTAAGCATAAAAGCTTTTGGGTATCCTTTGCAAAGTGAAATATAAATTGTAACTGTCAGCCTTGCAATACCTTATGGGACATGTAGCTTTGCAATAGCTGGAGGCCCGCCAGTTTGAGACCCCTGCTCTAGTGTATGCTACTAGAGTGGGAAAAAAAATACTCTGACATGTCTAGCCTGTGAGTCTTTTATTGGGTCCAGGTAACTAGCGGTTAGGTAGGTAAGACTCATACAAACAGCTCTCTGATGCCTCCCCCTGGATTTGGAAAGTTGGAGAGCATTCTGTATGCTACCGGGCTACATGCTCAGCTAAGAGTCTGGTATGGATTTGGGGGGGGGGGGGGGGGGACCCCCATGCCATTTAAAAAACAAAAAAATTGTCGTGGAGGTGTCCCCTTCAAATCCTTCGGTCTGGTATGGTCTCATAATTTATTTATTTTTACATTCAGCTGTCAGCGGGGAAGTCCACTGACAGCTGATGACTCATCGGTTGTTAAGGAAACGGTGGCCGGCTTCCCAACCCGCTCCTTAGCAACCAGCTAAATACAGTGAATGTAAAAAAAAAACGCAAATCGCAGCAAAAACTCTGTATTTGCATTTAGGATCCTGGTCGATTGAAGTCCATTACATGCAAAATGCTGCCTTTTGCGGGAAGAAAAGTCCCCGACCGTTTCCAGAAATGCAGAGGTACAAAAGATGCATTGACGTGAACGTGTTCTATAGGAACGCATGTTAAAAAAATTCCCTGCATTTCTGCAAAATGCTTTAAAAAACACATTAGTGTGAATCAAGCCTAAAAAGGGAGTCTTCAAGGAGAAAGGGTGAGTGGAGGAGATTGTGTTGTGCAGTTGGCCATATTAATGACATTACGCATTTCTATCTATAAACAAACCTTGTAAATTACTTGAGTCATTGTACAGGCTTTAGGCTAGTTCTAGCTTTTACAAGCTTTCAATAAAAAAAATTGCCTTTGTTTGTGATTTTTGTCTGTTTAGACTTGCTTTCTGTGAGGCCTGGGTTTTTACCTTCTTTTATTTAAAATAACATCTTTGCTGGTAATTTACAGCCAGAGAAGTACGCGTATGCATACCCTAAGAGGTTAGGATGACAGCAGATCAAGTATTTTATGGCTGAGGACAGCACTTACATGCCAAGTGAAGTGGGACTTGGCTGGGAAAACACCGCTTTAGTAATCAGTTCAGGACCTTCAGAAAGCTTCTGCAAAGCTGTTGAGACAGGAGAATGATCTCATGACTGAATGGGAATTTGAGACAGGTGTCCAGCGCAGGGAACCGTGCCAAATACCTCAGACTAATAACCACATTGAATGTATAGTTGTCATGACATGTACCGTATATGAACCTAATGAAAAAAATGTACAAAATAAAGTGAGTTGGGCCAACTATGAGGTCATGCTAATATACAAACATTTCCTAAGCAGGAAATTGCTATGGAAACCTTCAATAGGCTGGAAAATATATATTTCCCAACTGTATCCTAATAAAAACACAAATACTCCATTTCAGGGAAAGGCAAAATGTGTTCATTCCTGACCCCCTGCCTATAGCACATGATTCTGTAAAATGGAATGACATTGTTCTCTTAGAAAAGCCTTGCCCCAATAGATTTGGACAGCTTGGGAAGCTCCAGCTTCCCAAGTCAGTCCATCATAGCTAAAATGTTAAATCGCTGCTCGAGGTATAATCCTATTATTCAAATCACCATTAACACGTCTACGTTACCCAAAGGGAATATGGTGGATGTATTCATGAGACAATTAGCCAAAACTCTGGTACAGGACACTATTTAAAGTGGTTATAAAGCCAGGGATCCCAATTCCTGCCAGGCCCTCTGTAATAATAAGATTATTACAAAAGGCAGGTAAATACCTTTTTTTCACATTACCAATGTGCGGTCACGTGACTGGCCCACTCTCCTTCCCTGATCTATGCACAACAGTTGGAGGGGCTGAGATTTCCCTCTGACTTCAGCCAGGAGGGCACGCGAACATACAACGCCGATGGCAAACAAGGTATTTAGCTGCTGGATTCTCAAACACACACACACACACATTGGGGGTTATTTACTAAAGGCAAAAAAAGAGTGTGTGTATGTGTGTGTGCATACACACACAATGGGTATAGAAAAGAATCACCCCCTTTAAAATAATCACATTTTGTTGCTTTTCAGCCTGAAAATGAGACAGCTTTTGTTTTATTCAGCTGTATTTCCTCAGTACAACTTAAAGCGGAGGTTCACCCGTACAATATACTTTTTCCCCTTAGATGGATGCTCGTTTTCTCTAGGGGAATCGGCTAGTTGTTTTAAAATATGAGCTGTACTTACGGTTTACGAGATGCATCCTCTCCGTCGCTTCCGGGTATGGGCTGCGGGACTGGGCGTTCCTATTTTGATTGACAGTCTTCCGAGAGGCTTCCGACGGTCACATCCATCGCGTCACGATTTTCCGAAAGAAGCCGAACGTCGGTGCGCATGCGCAGTATAGAGCCGCACCGACTTTCGGCTACGAGTGACGCGATGGATGCGACCGTCGGAAGCCTCTCGGAAGACTGTCAATCAAGAAGGAACGCCCGCTCCCGAAGACCCATACCCGGAAGCGACGGAGAAGATGCATCTCGAAAACGGTAAGTACGGCTCATATTTTAAAACAACTAGCCGATTCCCCTAGACAAAACGAGCAGGAAGCTAAGGGGATAGTTTGAAAAAATAGATTAATGGGTGAACTCCCGCTTTAACATCCAAGTGAAAGATATAACACCAATATGTCAGAGAAAATTGTAATAAAAAACAGAATCACTGAGTTGAAAAAAATTACTAGGCAATCACCTTCTCAATGGCACCAAAATGACGCACCTTGAACATTCTGAGACCACATGGAAAAGGGTGTTATGATCAGATGAGATCAAAAATTTAATGATTTGGCCTCAACACCAAACAATAAGTCTGGCAGAAATAGAATACAGCTCACCATCCAAAATAACACAATTTCTACAGTAAAGCATGGCGGTAGTAATCTCCTGTTATGGGGGTGTTTCTCTGCAGCAGGGACTGGGGCACTTGTCAGGTTAAAAGGAAAATAAATGGGGGGGGGGGGGGAAATACCATCAAATTCTTGAGGAAAATCTGCTGCCCTCTGCCAGGAAGTTGTCAGTAGGACCTTTCAACATGACAATGACCCAAATCACAGAGCAAAAAATGACCACACAGTGGTTGATGGAGAAAAAGGTGAATAGATAGATGGATAGATAGATAGATAGATAGAGAGAGAGAGGGAGAGAGAGAGAGAGAGAGAGAGAGGGAGAGAGAGGGAGAGAGAGAGAGAGAGAGAGAGAGGGAGAGAGAGAGAGAGAGAGAGAGAGAGAGAGAGAGACATGCACACTTACTAGAGGTTACTTTTTTTTTTCATGCATCTTCAGAGTTCTTTACTTTTTTTTTCCCCCCTAAATCATGTATTTAGATTGTACTACTTTCAAATTGTATAACACTTGATGCTCTACCGTACAAAAAATAGGGACCAGAACTTGCTGATTGTGTTCTAGTTTCCAGACTCTCATGTTGATGCAATAGCACCCACACCTTCCAAGTCACTGACCCAGACTGCATTAATGGAACGCAGTAACAGTCTATAGATGTTGTCCGTAGATATTTAGGAACGCTAAAGGATATTTTGGTGCATGCAAGGGCAAAGAACATTTTGCTGGAAGTCCCATATGTGTAGATTGGCAACAAACATTGGGTGGCTTAAATCTTCCTGAGACACACATACAAGTTATGTGTAGCTTCATGAGGGGGAATAAAAACAATCCGCCACTCACTGTTGTGGAACGGGGAGGGCAGCTTGCAAATTGTGCTCTACCATCCTGCAAACATATGCAGAACAGTGTCTGCTCCTGTTATACATTACTTGTACAGAATTTTTGGGGGAATGTTTTTTTTCCCCAGCTGGAACAGGTTAGGAAGTTCTACGATGTGTTTAATATTTGGTTTTTCGAAGGAGGTATTGTGTGCAGTATTTGGCAGACAGCAGAGAGTTGGCTCCAAGAAATATAATATAGACGATGGTTTACAATCAGCACACAACATTGTACATTGACAGCCAAAGTGCCAAAAATGTGTGTCTTCTTTCATAACTAATACTCACCTTTTCATCTGTGTAGGGACCACAGATACAGTTCCCAGGCAGTAAGTAGCTCAAGTAACGATGCCTGCAAACGCCACAAACCAGAAGAAGCGCAATGCCTATGCTGCGGTTGCTGTAGATCCTGACACCGGGTACAGCACCCCAGGAGCATTTGAGCTGGAGAGGCTGTTTTGGCAAGGAGCAGCCAAATTCACACATGTCAATGAAGTTTTCACCAATCTTCACATTGGAGATGAGTGAGTATAAATGTGACTTATTCTAAATTAAGAGAAGAGCATGTATTAAATGAATGAAAAATTTGTGAATCTGAAATCGATCTGCTTACTAGTATATCCTAGTTGGTTGCACAATAGAATGAACATATTCAGAAACGCCAATAACCCTTACTTGATTGCACAAGTGTGACCAAACCGCAAGTAGACTATTCACCCTTTAAAGGACTCATTATGGAAAAGTGATGGCTGCCATTGCTGACTTTTTTTTTGGTTGTTGTTAACCTAAGGTTGACCTTGTCAAATTTGTTTATTAAAGTTTAACAATTCACAAAGATAAGTTCAAAAGCAGTGCTAGAAAGTATTGCCGCGTACACACGAACGGTCAAACCGGTGAGAACGGTCTGATGGACCGTTTTCATCGGACCAAACCGATCGTGTGTGGGCCCCATCGGTTATTTATCCATAGGTTAAAAAAAAAAGGAATCTGGTTTTAAATTGAACTGATGGATACCTAACCGATAGAACAAAACCGATCGTTTGTAGGCACGTCCATCGGTTAAAAATCCGGGTATGCTCAGAATCAAGTCGACGCATGCTTGGAAGCATTGAACTTTGCTTTTTTCAGCACGTCGTTGTGTTTTACATCACGCGTTCTGACACAATCGTTTTTTTTAACCAATGGTGTGTAGGCACGACTGACCATCAGTCAGCTTCATCGGTTAACCAATGAAAACGGTCCATCAGACTGTTCTCATCGGTTTGACCGATCGCGTGTATGCGGCATTACATGTCAAGGTATAATGAACGACTATTGCTCCACAATATAACTGAAAATAGCCTATTTTGCATAGTCTGTTCTAGGTGTAGTGATGTAAATAACATTTTATAGTTGAGTCAATAGAGGCTGGAATCTAAAATGGATAATAAAGGTATAACAAAGCCTCAGATAAGTAATAAGTTACAACATATCAAAAATATTCACCAGAAAAGAGTGAGAAAGGATTATCACTGTTTAAAGCTTCTAGGAGCTTATATCTATGATTTTATGAAACCCGGTAGAGTATATAAAAGTATTGCTATTTGAACCTGAAGAAAAAGCCATTGCTGACTTCTTATGAAAATGTAATTTGTTGTCGTTTGTGCTTTATGCTTGTTCTAGGTCCATGACTTAGAATGTACTGAAGCTAGCTAACTAGCTTTTTTATTTTATTTATTTCAATAATGGTAGCCCCCACATTTATCCCAGCGCCCCCCCCCCCCCAAAAAAAAAAAAAACAGGCTTTGGGCACTGTCGGAGGACATTTTTTGCATGCCAATTGTATGTCTATTAAAACAACTTGCTAACCACCTAACTGAGAAAATACATAATTACTTTAATGTTTAATACTAGGGGTTAAGGCGACAGTTAGATGCCAAAACCCCAGTATTAAAATTCTCAGCCACTGCACTTTCTACTAAAAGTGATCCCAGCAGCTCATTAGCCGCTGGATCACTTTAAGAAGTTGTTTTCCGGTCGTTCTCTGGTTTTTCTGGCTCACCAGGAACAGATCCAGCAGTGGCTGGCCATAGAGATTAGCAGAGGAAAGATGGCCTTATCTCTATGGCCTGCAAGGTCGGAGCGATGTCACTTCCGATTATCGACCAAGGCAAACAAATTTTAATTTTTTTTTTGAAAAGCATTAAACCAATGTTTTTTCATCAGATGCTTTCCAATGTAGAGGACAGATGTGGGGTCTTACTGACCCCAGATCTCTCTATAAAGAGGACCCGTCTTGCTTTATTGTCACAAGAGGTGTTTACATTTCGTGTGACAGCAATAAAGGTGATCAAACTTTTTTTTTGTTTGAAGCACCCTTTTTACCCTGAGCTCGCGCCCAGTGGCGAACACATATGTAGGTCACTCCTATGTATGTAAACGGTCTTCTAAACTGATAACCTGTAAATACTTTTAAAACATAACAAGCGTGTGCAATTTTACAGCATGACATTAGGTATCTATTTACTCGGCATAACATCTTAAATATTTTACAAAAAAATTGGAATATATATTGTGGTGTTCTTTAAATTCAAGAGTAAAATTGCATTTGAAAAATGGCTGCACAAATACCGTGTGACATAAAAAAAAAAAAGATTTTTACTTATAAACAAAGTGTCAGAATAGGCCTGGTCCTTATGTGGTTAACCACTTAACCACCTCAATACAGGGAACTTTCACCCTCTTCCTGCCCAAGCCATTTTTCTGCTTTCAGCGCTGTCACATTTTTAATGACAATTGCGCGGTCATGCAACACTGTACCTAAATTAAATTTTTATAATTTTTTCCCCACAAATAGTGCTTTCTTTTGGTGGCATTTGATCACATCTGCGTTTTTTATTTATTGGGCTATAAAACAAAAGAAAAGGGACAAGTTTGAAAAAAACAATATTTTTTTACTTTTTGCTATAATAAATATCCAATTTTTTTTATTAAACAAATTTTTTCCTCAGTTTAGGCCGATTTGTATTCTACATACTACATATTTTTGGTAAAAAAAAAAAAAAAAAACGCAATAAAGCGTATATTGATTGGTTTGCGCAAAAGTTATAGCGGCTACAAAATAGGGGATACATTTATAGCCCTTTTTTTACTAGTAATGACGGCGATCTGCGATTTTTTTTTTATCGTGACTGCTATATTGCGGCGGACACTTGACAAATTTTTGGGACAATTCACATTAATACAGCGATCTGTGCTATAAAAATGCATTGATTACTATATACATGTGACTGTCAGGGAAGGGGTTAACACTAGGTGGCGATGAAGGGGTTAAATGTGTTCCCTATGGAGTGATTCTAACTGGGGGGGAAGGAGACTGACTGGGGGAGCTGACCGATCAGTATCCCTATGTACAAGGGACACACCATCGGTCTCCTCTCCCTGACACAGATCCACAGTCCTGCTCAGTTACCGGGCAATCGCGGGTGCCCGGCGGACACGCACATCGGGTCCCCAGTGACACGGGGGGGCGCGCACGTGCCCCCTAGTGGCTTTGGAAGGCGAAGATGTCATATGACGTCCGCCCAGAACAAGAGCTGCGTCGTCACGCAGTCATATGACGGTGGGCAGGCAGCTAGTAGTTAAAGATGTCGTCCAGCCCCCCCCAAAGTAGTTAGCAACTACAAATACTGTAGCTGCTGAGTATTAACATTAGGACACTTGCCTGTCCTGGATTTCAGCAGTGTTGGCACGCCTGCCGATGTTCCATTGGCTCTTGGGTGCTGCCGCAGTCCATTCTTTGTTGTCTTGCAGAGGTACATGCACTGCTGCTATCGGCCTCTTCTGGGTGTCATCATTTAAAGGACACAGTAGTAATACAGCACTGAAAAAAAGGAGTGGAGTTGCGCTAATAAATGTTGGAATATATGTGACTTATCAAGTTATAAATAGTGAACACTATAAAGTCCCAAGGAAGAGAAGAAAATTCTTCTTAGACAAAAATAAACTGTTGATTGCCTGGTGAATCCGAGGACTGTCTTGTGAGAAGATCCTTTTCCATTGGCTGCCTATATTCCCCTTGCGGTTTTTGATCTATCTAGATCCAGGGCTCTGGTAAGGGTCAGTGTGTACTTTTGGTGGTGGTTTGCATGTCACACTGTCCGTTTGCCAGTCACAGGGGGAGAATTTGAGTGTGAATACCAGACAATATCACACTATCTAGTTTTCTTTTTTGCTTTCTGGATGTTCTACTGACGGACTGCTGGGAAGACCATATCAAGATTCAGATCTCCTGTGCAGCCCAGGTGTTTGGCTACTTGCTCGGCTTGATCCATTTGGATCTGATTATCCGGTAAGGGTCAGCATTTTCAGGGAGCAGTGATCCAGATCTTTTTTCACAGTTGTGATTCTATATGGAATTTAATTATTCACAGAACTTTAACACCGTTTATTTTTGTCTAAGAAGAATTTTCTTCTCTTCCTTGGGACTTTATAGTGTTCACTATTTATAACTTGATAAGTCACATATATTCCAACATTTATTAGCACAACTCCACTCCTTTTTTTCATACTATTTTTTGTTTGTATAAACATCTTGAGTTTGCAGCTGTTTTTTTGATTGTAACAGATAAGCGCACTTTTTTCCACTTTTCCAGTAATACAGCACTGGCGGGAGAAACTGCGGCACCCAGTAGGGAACTGAACCTGAAGTGTCGGGTAGCAATAGGGCATGGTTCTCTGCCCAGAAAAGAATGGACGCTGCCCACATTTTGTGATCCTAACAATGGGATCACTTTAAGACCTAAGCTAGCATATTAGAATGTTAATGTGAAAGCGAAGCATCCACTTTGGTATGTTGGCAGCCTGATTCAGGTTGTTATTGTGGTTTGCGCAATATTATACACACACTATATTAGAATGTTAAACTTGTTCTACATAATGTAACATTTTACTAAAATGTATAAATGTTAAATATGGTTTTATAGAAAAACTGCTCTGGACCGCTATGGCTTGGAACAAAGTGGCTTTACACACATTGTAAACGCAGCACATGGGCGCTGGAATGTGGATACTGGAGCAGAATACTACAGTGACATGCCTATTGAATATTATGGGGTAGAAGCAGATGACTTGCCCAGCTTTAACCTTAGCCAGTTCTTCTACTCAGCAGCAGAATTCATCCACAAGGCCCTGAGCAACCCCAACAGTAAGTCTGAAAACCTCACACCTTGTCGTGCTGCAACATCTGCTATTTACCATTGTGAAAAACATATATATTTACTTGCCTCCCATTGAGAGCATTGCTATGCTGCTCCATATTCATTTTACTGTCAATCACAAAGCTGTTTTGTTTTGTCTCCAACTCCAAAGAGGTGATTTCCTCTCTTCTAGTTACATGTACTGGGGATGGGACCTACCCCCTCTAGATGAGCTGAATGTACTTAGGATATTCAATGCAAATGTGCTGTCATTTTAAATGATAATTTAAAGTGTACAACAATAAAATTATAAGTTTTTAATATTTAATGGTTTGGGTACCCTTAAAGCGGTTGTATAGTCCCCAAAAGTTTTTTTTTTAATCACCTGGAAGGCAAAAGGCATAATGAGCTAGTATGTACCGCATACTAGCTCATTATGAAATACTTACCTTACGAGGCATCATTATCTTACCTGGTCCACGCCGAGAAAGATGACATCTTGCCTCGGCGTGCCTTCCGGGTATCGCGGCTCCAGCGCTGTGAGTGGCTGGAGCCGCGATGTCGTCACTTCCGCACATGCGCGCAGGAGACTTCTTTTCGGCAAGGTCTGGCGTCTGCTGGGTCTTAAGCCAAGAATCCCCTGTGCGCATGCGCCGCAGTCAGCCTTATTATAGGCCTACCTGTAGGCAAAAGTACAAAAATGGACTATACAACCGCTTTAAGTCTGCCAAGTGCATTCTTTTTAAATCATTTTTGGAAGCCTTAAATGGCAGGATAGTTCAAATAACCCTTTTTTTTGGAAAGTGAACAGTGCAAGGTATTTACCAAGATGCATGGTGAGATTATGGAATCTGTAATTTGTCAAAAATTTTCTTAGCATGTTAAAATGACAACTTTGTGATTCTTTTCATTTTTCTATTACTCACACACAGCAAAGGCAAACTTAGAATAACACCCCAAAACGCATTCTGCAGGTGTGGCCTAATTACTGGGATCTGCTGGGAGATACCCGCTGGTGGCAACGGGAAGTGTGCCCTTAAGCTCTGGGAACCACCATGCCACCAGCAGGTAATCCAGGTCCTGACACTGTTGCTTTGAGGTAGACTAACCCCTCCAAGCAATGAAGAGAGATTTCCTTCTGATGCTTTTAAGTGCTCTTTGATAAGTTTAAACCAGGCCCCATTCACACTTGTGCAACTTGGCATGTGACTTTGGAACCCAAAGTCACATGACAAATCACACCCCATGTTTCCCAATGAGTACTGTTCATATCTCTGTGACTTAAAGTTGCAGCGACTTTAAAGTAGTTCCTGCACTACCCTGGTCCAACTTTCATGTGACTTGAGGGCCATAGGACTTTAATGTAAACCTTCAAAAGTAGCATGAATGTCACACCTGCATGATATACATACAAATTGTGAAAAGAATGCCAGAAATGAAAAAAAAAAAAAAAAGAAGAAAAACCCTGTGGGGTCCCGAACCCTTATCAGAGCATGCAGCCTGGCAGGTCATGAAAAGGGGGGCGAGCGAGCACCCCGGCCTCCTGAATCATACCAGGCCACACGCCCTCAGCATGGTGTTTTGAGCCATTTATTTTTCATTGCGGCCATTCTTTTATTTGCATTCAGCCGTCAGTGGGGAAACCCGCTGACAGCCGAGGAATTACCAGTTAAGGACACGGCGGCCGTCTCAGCCCGCTCAACACACAGAATTTGAAGCGGTCGGTCAATTTTTGACTGATTCTAATTCAAATCATTCTGAAAATGTGGAATTCATTAGAAAATAAACCAAACTAAACTAATTCTGCAAAATTCGAGAGCTCCCTTACTCTGAAAGAAGGGAACAGGGAGGATAGAGCACCAGCACAAAACAAGCCTTGGGTACACAGCACTTAAATCTCCTGCATATTAACCCTTTCCATGGAGACTGTTGGAATAGGTAAAATGATGGTGGCACTCAAGTCTTTAGACACTTCTCTGTGGTGTACCAGGAGAACACGCTGAAGGTAACTGAGTACAGTACTGAGATTACCACATGCAGAGCCCAGTGCCCAAAGATCACATTCCAGGTGATGTTTGCTGTGTCTGTGGACATACTCACAGAGTGGGACTTCAGAGACTGATATACACCAGAGGGTGGATTTGTAAAGTGCTCTGCGACTAATGAACCAGTACATTAGGTTTTTGAAGAGGGGCACAAGCAAAGTCCAGTGACTGAACGTCACTTTACAGGCTGGCCCCGCAATCTTTGGTCTGGGTATGGCCTCCAAGGTTGTGCCAAAGATATTCAGATAGCTTTACCGAGTCCAGCTCAGCAGTGTAGCTATTATTATTAAAGACGTTTCTTGATAACAAGGATTTTTTTTTAGTGGGAGGGGTTATATCTGATTGGCTAAAGGCCTTGTTTGCTAGTGTCCAAATCCTCCCAAAGGCAGCAGAACACCACACTCTGATTACATCTGTTCTTCTGCACCTTAATGAATGATAAAGACCCTTCTACACTCCATCCAAAATGGAAAACATTTTGCTTATAAATACACTATAAGGCAATGTATTGTGTGAATGGGATCTCAATGTTTAGAAGAAAAAAAAAGCCTTATCCTCCCAAAATATACTAATATTGAACTCATCCTGTAAATTACCAATAGAACACAGAGAAGGGGGCATTTGTATCTCTTTTAGAGCAGAAGCAGAAAATTAGGTCACCAAGAACAACTAAAAAAGGGGCTTTGTTGGAAAGCTGAATTACAGCCAGTTTATAATAAAACAAAGGAATAGAATGAGAACATAGCATGAGTTGGAATACATCCTCTGAGAGCAATGCCCACTTACAACTGCATTACATGCAAGATGACATCCACATAATAGTGGACTCGTTTTCAGCCGTCTTGGTGCAACTACAACAAAAATGTTCTTCTCTTATAAAATTTAAACTATGGAAGGGTTAAAACTAGGGCTGTGCAAATTAACTTTTAATTAATCGATTAATCTTTAATTTTTTTGATCGATCAAAATCTTTTTGATCGATTTTAAAATTCTTTTGCTTGGTACTCACCTCTCCGCTGGCTTCTGGGCCTTCAGGGAGTTCCGTCAGAGATCCAGTAACGTCACGGACACCGGCTGTATATGTTCTTATCTGGAAGATTCCTTCTCACTTTCTGTGACACCAAGAACATTTATTAAAATGTGCAATTACCACATGAACAGGGAGACCCCAATAAAATCCTGACAGTTGCTCTATGCCTATTAAATAAATCCAGAGAGACATCCCATCACTTCCTGGCCCAATACAGTGGAACCTCGGCTTGCAAGTAAACGCGGTCAAGGAGCGTTTCGCAAAAAGAGCAATTTTCTTTAAATCCTGACTCGGTTTGAAAGTGTTGTCTCGCAAAACGAACAGGATTCAAGCCTCTGCGGTATGCAGTACCAGATTTGGGCAGAGGTGCGGGGGAGCTGGAGCCGATCGTAAATATTCAGAAACACTTATAAAATACTCTGTTCCCGAGCCTTTCCAAGGGTTTATGAATGCAGCCTCATGGTCTCCAAGTATTTCCAAGTCTCTCTGGTGTCTCGTGTCCCCCCCCCCCCCGGCCAGATGCGGTATTGCATGCCATCGAAGTTAATGTGGAACTAATTATTTTAATTTCCATTCTATGGGGAAACTCTTTGATATGCGAGTGCTTTGGATTACAAGCATTCTCCTGGAACGGATTATGCTCTTAATCCAAGGTTTCACTATATACCACATGCAAAGATTGTGGGAGTTTAAAGCTGCCAAACTGATATAAAAATTATAAAAAAAATGTAAACCAAATTCATTAAGGCCATTAAAAATAAAAACAATTTGACTATTATTTTAACAGATTTGTATAGAATAGACTACTGTACTGACCATTACTTGGATATGGTTGTTTGTTTTTATTTCGAAAGACTTATTAGGGATGCATCAAAACCATTTTATTTTTACGAGTACTAATACTTCTTTTTTTTTGTTTAGTACTCGCCGATACCTACCGTAACTGCTTTGTTTATACTTCAGCTATCGGCAATGGTACAAAGCATGGAAAAGTTATATATCTTTTTTTTTTTAATCTTGTGCTCTTATCAAGGTGAAACGAGTAAATATATGTTAAAGGTGTAAAAATATCAACCAACGAACAAAGCAAAAGCAAACAAAGGAAAAAGGATGCCCAAATAGTGTGATACCGTTTTAAAAGAACTGATGTTTATTAATTAAAATCGCTGGGTACTCACATTTCATAAAAACAAATCATGCATAAAGTCCATGTAATATTTAACGTGCTGGATAGTTGATATTCTAAAACATAGTGCTGCAATATAAAGTGCTAACTAGTCCGTGCAAAGGTGCTGCATGCCACTCTTAATGAGATATTCTGGTGATTCACTCTGTGCACCCTTCCTCTGTGCTCAAGTATTTCCCGCACTCACCAGATTAAATCCCCCTCCTGGGGTAGCAAGCATCCACAGTGTACGCCCTGTGCTGCGCTCTGGCAAATCTTTACTTGTCCCCCTGTATATGGCTTTGTTTCCAGAAACCATTTAAAAGAAGGAAAAAGGATGCTCAAATAGTGTGATACCGTTTTAAAAGAACTGATGTTTATTAATTAAAATCGCTGGGTACTCACATTTCACAAAAACAAATCAGGCGTTGTATGTACTCGTGGAAGTGTTGTAACAGCGTGCGTCCGCTCGACCGGTTTCGTTGTGATGACGTCATCTGGAGCGTGCAGGCTGTTACACCCACTTCCCTATTTATGTATTTTCACATTGCGTGTTAGCGGCCGCCATCTTGCCAGAGCTAAAGACAGAATCCCGGCCACTGGTATGACTATTGTCCAGCGTCATATTTGTGGAGGTTTTGCAGACCGTAGTCTGTATGTAACCTATGCCAATTATGCTCCTCAATGTCTGCACTTGCCGCAATGTGAAAGAGAAACATATAAATGCTAATTTACACATTTGCAGATATCAAAAACGTATATACATTAGATGTTTGTTATATACACAGGATGCACAAGCTGTTAAACGGGAAAGAATAATGATAAAGGGAGTATATGTTTAAAAACGATCGCTAGTTGTCAGCAGTATATTAACTAATGGGTGATATGTTACACAGAGGTATACACCCTTACTGCTGCTGTGTGACTATAACAGTTCAAAGGGAGGTATTGAATATGAACAATAGTGATTGTATTAATGCATAATACACACACATTATATATATATATATATATATATATATATATATATATATATATATATATATATATATATATATATATATATATATGAAAACATTATATATTAAAAACCGAAATTAGAAAAACAGAAGAAAAAAATAGTTTAAACAAATAAGCATACAATATTAATTTCCCTTTACACTGTTACCTATTAGAAAGCATTGGGAAATATATGCCAAAATATTACCAATAGTGGTGGGGAAAAGCATGTTGTGCACGTAAGTATAGATGGGGACATCATATGAAAGAAACATCCCTACGTGCTAGAATTAACCCATATACCATTCTAGCTATGGGCCATTAGATATACATATAGCATTAATTTAGAAATATAGTGATGTTAAAATCGATTAAAAATTAATAAAAACATTTTTACAGTATTTTTAAAGAGACAGTATGTGAAAAATGCTATTTTAAAATACTAATTTAAAAAATGCTATTTTTAAAAAATTGGTCAGGAAACCGTTCAGGTCAAGGTCTATGTTCATTCCCAAGGGTTGGAGGGTATCAAGGTCAAAAATCCAACGGGTTTCATTTTGTGAAACGTTTATTGTTTTGTTTTCACCTCTCCAATGTTCTTTTATCTTGTCGATGGCATAAAAGGTCATACATCCAGGGTCTTTATTATGATCCCTGAAGTGTCTCGACACTGTGTTGAACCCTTTCTTTATGTTGGCAATGTGTTCTCAGGGTCTTACATGCAATTCCCTAGTAGTTCATCCTACGTATTGTTTTTTACATGGACATTCGATGACATAAGTCACATGTGTACTATTGCGCGTTATCAGTTGTTTGATCTGGTGTATTGATCCATTTGATGTAGAAGTGAACTCAGTTTTATTCTTGTTGGTTTTCTTGCTGACCCGGCAGGGTAGACACCTCCCACATTTGTGAAATCCCTTGAGATTTTTGAAAATTTTGATTTGCTTAGGGGGGTCCAGTGCATTATGTGCCAGTCTGTTCCTAAGGTTTGGTGCCCTCCGGTATATGAAAGCAGGTCTGTTGGGAATTATATTTTTCAAGACTTTGTCTGATTGTAGGGTGGGCCAGTGCTTCTTAATAATCAACTCAATAGCTTTATGTTGTATATTGTACCCCGTTAAGAAGGCCATATCTCCAACTTTTCTTTTCATTTTTGACGACTATGTTGTCATGAGGTCTCTGTTCATTTTCTAAACTTTTTCTTTAAGTCCCTCCAGTTCTTTCCTCTTATATGCTTTTTCTACAAAATTTTCAATGATGCAGGTTGCCTGGATTTCAAAATCAGTTGCATTACTGCAATTCCCGTAAATCCTCATTAGCTGCCCCTTAGGAATGTTACTAATCCATTGTCCGTGATGACAGCTTGTTGTAGAGATATAACAGTTTCTATCGTTTTTTTTAAAAAACTTTCTGGTACAATTTCAGATTTGGTCCTGGGGTGCCTTGTATTTGTTCTGCCTCCCAATGGTTTAGAAAGATATTAACTACACTGGGGGCATATTTGGCCCCCATTGCCACTCCTTTGGTTTGGGTGCAGAATTCTCCTTTATGCCAGAAATAATTGTGGCTCATGGCCATTCTTAGACCCTCTATAATATATTGTATTTGTTCTTGCTTCATTTGTGTCTGATTATATAGAGCCCATTGCACACTTTGAATACCATCCTCTTGTACTATATTCGTGTACAACGAGTTCATATCAATGGTGACCAAGATATCATCAGCTTCTATCTTAATATGTTTTAATTCATTGGTTAGCTGCCTGCTGTCTTTAAGATATGAAGGACCTTCCTTCACCAGTGGTTGTAGAAACCCGTCAATGTAGGCTCCTAATCTTGAGAACAGTGAGTCGATCCCACTTATGATCGGTCTGCCTGTTGGGTTGGCCTGATCCTTATGTATTTTTGGGACATAATAAATAACTGGAGTTTTTGCTGTTGCTGGAGTTAAATATTTGGCTTCTTTCTTAGTGAGTATGCCCATGTCTTTACCTTTTTTCTACTAAGGATCTCAATTTCTTCTCATATTCCCTTTTTGGATTTGACCTCAACTTTTTGTATGTGTGTGGAACATACAATAATTTATTCATTTCTGTTTCATAATCATGTTTGTTGAGGATGACCAGTCCTCCTCCAAAATCACAACAAAATTAAAGTCTAATAGTTTTTAGGAAAATGGTAGAGGAAGACATTAGGAATTTAAAAGTCAATAGGTCAAAACGGAATATATGGAAAACGATTATATTTTTCTTCTTCTCTATTTCTTTAATGGTTTTCCATATATTATTCCGTTTTGACCTATTGACTTTTAAATTCCTAATGTCTTCCTCTACCATTTTCCTAAAAACTATTAGACTTTAATTTTGTTGTGATTTTGGAGGAGGACTGGTCATCCTCAACAAACATGATTATGAAACAGAAATGAATAAATTATTGTATGTTCCATACAAAAAGTTGAGGTCAAATCCAAAAAGGGAATATGAGAAGAAATTGAGATCCTTAGTAGAAAAAAGGTAAAGACATGGGCATACTCACTAAGAAAGAAGCCAAATATTTAACTCCAGCAACAGCAAAAACTCCAGTTATTTATTATGTCCCAAAAATACATAAGGATCAGGCCAACCCACTAGGCAGACCGATCATAAGTGGGATCGACTCACTGTTCTCAAGATTAGGAGCCTACATTGACGAGTTTCTACAACCACTGGTGAAGGAAGGTCCTTCATATCTTAAAGACAGCAGGCAGCTAATCAATGAATTAAAACATATTAAGATAGAAGCTGATGATATCTTGGTCACCATTGATGTGAACTCGTTGTACACGAATATAGTACAAGAGGATGGTATTCAAAGTGTGGAATGGGCTCTATATAATCAGACACAAATGAAGCAAGAACAAATACAATATATTATAGAGGGTCTAAGAATGGCCATGAGCCACAATTATTTCTGGCATAAAGGAGAATTTTTCACCCAAACCAAAGGAGTGGCAATGGGGGCCAAATATGCCCCCAGTGTAGCTAATATCTTTCTAAACCATTGGGAGGCAGAACAAATACAAGGCACCCCAAGACCGAATCTGAAATTGTACCGGCAGTACATAGATTATATATTAATCATATGGGGAGGTACAGAAACTGAATTGCAAGCCTTTTTTGACGAAATTAACCATAATGCATATGGCATGACATTCTCAGGTACTTGGAATAAGCAAACGATTGATTACCTAGATTTACAATTATTTAAAGAGAATGACATCAACACCAGAACGTTTTTTTTTTTTTAAAAACGATAGAAACGGTTATATCCCTACAACAAGCTGTCATCACGGACAATGGATTAGTAACATTCCCAAGGGGCAGCTAATGAGGATTTACAGGAATTGCAGTAATGCAACTCATTTTGAAATCCAGGCAACCTGCATCATTGAAAATTTTGTAGAAAAAGCATATAAGAGGAAAGAACTGGAGGGACTTAAAGAAAAAGTTAAGAAAATGAACAGAGACCTCGTGACAACATAGTCATCAAAAAAGAAAAGTTGCAGATATGGCCTTCTTAATGGGGTACAATATACAACATAAAGCTATTGAGTTGATTATTAAGAAGCACTGGCCCATCCTACAATCAGACAAAGTCTTGAAAAATATAATTCCCAACAGACCTGCTTTCATATACCGGAGGGCACCAAACCTTAGGAACAGACTGGCACATAATGCACTGGACCCCCCTAAGCAAATCAAAATTTTCAAAAATATCAAGGGATTTCAGAAATGTGGGAGGTGTCTACCCTGCCAGGTCAGCAAGAAAACCAACAAGAAGAAAACTGAGTTCACTTCTACATCAAACGGATCAGAACACCAGATCAAACAACTGCGCAATAGTACACATGTGACTTATGTCATCGAATGTCCATGTAAAAAACAATACGTAGGAAGAACTACTAGGGAATTGCATGTAAGAATCCGAGAACACATTGCCAACATAAAGAAAGGGTTCAACAAACAGTGTGTCGAGACACTTCAGGGATTATCATAATAAAGACCCTGGATGTATGACCTTTTATGCCATCGACAAGATAAAAGAACATTGGAGAGGTGAAAACAAAACAATAAAAGTTTCACAAAATGAAACCCGTTGGATTTTTAACCTTGATACCCTCCAACCCTTGGTAATGAACATAGATCTTGACCTAAACTGTTTCCTGACCAATTTTTTAAAAATTGCATTTTTTAAATTAGTATTTTAAAATAGCATTTTTCACATACTGTCTCTTTAAAAATACTGTAAAAAAAAAATAATTTTTAATCGATTTTAACATCACTATATTTCTAAATTAATGCTATATGTATATCTAATGGCCCACAGCTCATAGCTAGAATGTTATATGGGTTAATTCTAGCACGTAGGGATGTTTCTTTCATATGATGTCCACATCTATACTTACGTGCAACAACATGCTTTTCCCTACCACTATTAGTAATATTTTGGCATATATTTCCCAATGCTTTCTAATGGGTAACAGTGTAAAGGGAAATTAACATTGTAGGCTTGTTTAAACTGTACTTTTTTTTTCTTCTGTTTTTCTAATTTCGGTTTTTAATATATAATGTTTTCAAAATTTATATAGGTATTATGCATTAATACAATCACTATTGTTCATATTCAATACCTCCTTTTGAACTGTTATAGTCACGCAGCAGCAGTAAGGGTGTATACCTCTGTGTAACATATCACCTATTAGTTAATATACTGCTGACAACTAGCGATCGTTTTTAAATATATACTTCCTTTATCATTATTCTTTCCCGTTTAACAGCTCGTGCATCCTGTGTATATAACAAACATCTAATGTATATAAGTTTTTGATATCTGCAAATGTGTAAATTAGCATTTATATGTTTCTCTTTCACATTGCGGCAAGTGCAGACATTGAGGAGCATAATTGGCATAGGTTACATACAGACTACGGTCTGCAAAACCTCCACAAATATGACGCTGGACAATAGTCATACCAGTGGCCGGGATTCTGTCTTTAGCTCTGGCAAGATGGCGGCCGCTAACACGCAATGTGAAAATACATAAATAGGGAAGTGGGTGTAACAGCCTGCACGCTCCAGATGACGTCATCACAACGAAACCGGTCGAGCGGACGCACGCTGTTACAACACTTCCACGAGTACATACAACGCCTGATTTGTTTTTGTGAAATGTGAGTACCCAGCGATTTTAATTAATAAACATCAGTTCTTTTAAAACGGTATCACACTATTTGAGCATCCTTTTTCCTTCTTTTAAATGGTTTCTGGAAACAAAGCCATATACAGGGGGACAAGTAAAGATTTGCCAGAGCGCAGCACAGGGCGTACACTGTGGATGCTTGTTACCCCAGGAGGGGGATTTAATCTGGTGAGTGCGGGAAATACTTGAGCACAGAGGAAGGGTGCACAGAGTGAATCACCAGAATATCTCATTAAGAGTGGCATGCAGCACCTTTGCACGGACTAGTTAGCACTTTATATTGCAGCACTATGTTTTAGAATATCAACTATCCAGCACGTTAAATATTACATGGACTTTATGCATGTATTGGGCATTATCAGATGTTATATGTGACATATTTATTTATCATCAACCATTTTATTCATGTTTTTTATTCATTTAATCTAATTTAATCAAATTTATTTTCACTAAGTATTTATATCTCACTTAAAGCGGTGGTTCACCCTCCTTCACATCATTAGACCATTACATTCGGCATCGTAGCGCGAGCTACGGTATGCCGGTCTTAAATTTTTAATCCCCGTACTCACTGTGCTATCGATGATTGAAGAATCCGACTCCCGCGGGGAATGGGCGTGCCTATGGAGAGGGAGGATGATTGACGGCCGGCTCTGGCACGTCACGCTCCCCGAAGACAGCCGGAGTAGGTCTCGGCTATTCACGGCGCCTGCGCACAGGCTATGCGCAGGCGCCGTGAATAGCCAAGCCTATTTCCGGAGAAGCGTGACGTGCCAGGGCCGGCCGTCAATCACCTTCTCTCACCATAGGAACGCCCATTCCCCGGATTCTTCAATCATCGATAGCACAGTGAGTACGGGGATAAAAAATGTAAGACCGGCATACCGTAGCTCGCGCTACGATGCCGAATGTAATGGTCTAATAAAAATTTTTTTTTTTTTTTTTAACAGGGTGAACCCCCGCTTTAAGTAACTAAATTAGCACTATGACATTTATGGTATTATTCACACAGCAGGCGCCATCACCTACTAACCCCTCTTTTTTCATATCCATATCCCACCTCGGTGGGGTACATTTGTAGGGGCAGCCACTGTAACTGACATTCTTCATTCTTTAATTTGCACTTATTTCACCATCCTTCCTGTAGCCTATATTTTAAAGTTATTTCCGTGGCGCGGATTCACATCACCTTTTCAAAACAAACAAAAACAACGTTTTCATTCAAAGATTTCCATATGGGAGTTAATTTATGGTGTGTTGCCCCAACAGCCCATACATTTAAAATATGTGGCTGAGACATGTAAACACCAGACTTTTAATGCACCACACCACAGATGGTTCCTATCTATATGTAATGGAGTACCACTCAAAATGATTAGCACAGCACAGCACCGCAATGCACGGTCAGAAAATGCCTGAATGCACTGCACCACCAATGGTACGTTATGTTAACATGCATACCAAAATGTACATGTGTGAAAATGGCTCCAGGGAAAATAACCCTCTTAGAAATCATGGTTAGTTATTCATATGGATATAGAACTGGGAAGTTTTGCCGCTAATAAAGTTTGTAACTCCCCCTTTCTCTCCACAGGTAAGGTGCTTGTGCACTGTGCAATGGGTCGCAGTCGCTCTGCTTCTCTTGTCCTTGCATATCTGATGATATATGAGAAGATGACCATTGTTGATGCCATAGCTCAAGTCCTGAAGCATCGTTGCATTCTTCCTAACCGGGGCTTCCTTAAACAGCTAAGAGAACTGGACATTCAGCTAGCACTGGAGAGACGAGCATTACGCACTAACGCAAATGGGACTGAGGAGAATCAGAAACACTGAACACAAAAGTTATCATAGACAGAATATTAGGGGTCTCAAAAGAGACATGGGGGGGTAACTTCCAAATGCAAAGGGCATGACTTAAGTTACCTAAATATGCCATTACCATCTTTTTGCCCTATATTACCCTTGCAAGAATAGCTTTGCTAAAACTCTTAGCTTATATGTTCAGATTATTTATGCATTTATCACTAAATTACTTTTTTCTGAAAATGTGCAGTACAAAACAGAACTTTCCATAGTTAAAATGCCAAGAATGTTACATAGTGCTAGACACTTATAAAAGCAGAAGACATATTGAAATAATTTCATGTATAGGCTGAAGGGGGCATGTTTAAAGTGCAAAACATTAACAACCCACAGCGACCAAAATTTTTATTTTTTGTTTTTATCCTTTAAGAGATGTGAAATTACATCTACATTACAGTGCAACATACTGCTGCAACGTTGTTGATTTTAAATATCAATATATATTAGGCTTGTCAGACCACAAAATTATAGAAATGCTAATTTTATTTTCTAAATATATAGTCCTTAAGGGATATGTGCACTTATCCTTCAAGCTCCACTTCCCTGACCTCCCCCCACCTCTACTCCTAAAATGCATACTTACCTCTATTTGACAGATGAAGTGGCACCATTTACTTACATCAATGCAAATCATAGGTTTCTACTGCACCAGACGCTCAGAAAACAGCCCCATAAAGGTCTCTGATCATTGTAATTTGCCGGCATGACCAGCACACTGCATACTTGCTGCCCTGGATGTAAACATATAAGGACTGATAAATGGAGAGACGTATGCATCTTGGGATTTGGGGGGGGGGGGGGTGTTAGGTTAGGATATAATTGTTTTAAAGCCCAATTCCAAAAAAACATATTTAGTTCTGGGTAGTGTGAAAGGGTTAAAGCTTTGGTCGGGATTTTATTGCCACCAATATCCCTCTCTCTATCTAAAAAAAAAAAAAAAAAAAAAAAAAAAAAAAAAAGATTTAAAATACGTACATTAAAGTATGGAGGAGTTCTGACTTTACTGGTTGCATGCTTGTTATAAGTCAGTAAATCAAAGTAATCAATGTCAGCATTTTTCAAAAAAGCCAGTAATGCCAGCTTCCATACATCACTTAGTAATGCTGACATTTTTAGGTTTTATTTATTAAGAATACGTAAAGCTAAACTTCCTCCCTGAACAATAAACTCAGGATCAAAAAGTCTTAAATGCACATCAAGTTACACTTTAGCATTAGAGGAGCTGTCCAGTGTCTTCCTGGGAGCCCCATGGGCTTCCAGCTCAGCATTAAAGACATGTTGGTCTATATCCAGTTATGGTGTCATAGATAGCAGAAGACAGTTGGACATCCAGTACAGCTCAAATTCTTACTAAGCCCCCGTACCTGCGTCACTTCCTAGTCAATGTTTTATTCTCCTGTGGAAAGCCATATATATAATATTTGGACCCTCAAACTTTTTTGGGGCTGTCCCAGGAAGCAGCTCGTGTACAGTACATAGTTTGTCCCATACAAGAGGGCCTAGTGTGCTTGGAGGCGATTAGAGGATTTTTATACTAAACTACATTTAAAAGTCAACTCCAAGCTATTTTATTGGATAGAGTTGGGCAGGATTAGAACCTTTCTATATTTTTACTGCTGACTTCCATGCACTTCTTGTATCAAGTTATAGGATGAGAAAGTATAATTACAGATCATCACTGAGGCCAGAAAATGTAATTTTCTGGGAAGGGTTAAAACATCTGCTGCTGCTTTTTTTTGGCACATCGTAGCGCATGATCTGACACTCAAAGAAAACTTGTCACAATAAAATTAAAAGCATGTTAAATATTAGCATCTCAAAGTCAGCATGGTCTCAAATCGAAATGTATATTTCCTTAAGAATTGTTTTACTTTGTCTTTAAAGGGTTTAAAACGGCCAGAAAAAAAATATAGGTAAATACAATGTATTTAACAGTTTAACTATTCAATGGATATATGGATAAAACCAACATCACAAATGTGGAATTGCATTATGTGGTCTTATTTTAACCATCTCAATTCAGATTGGAATTAAGTGTTAAATATGTGATTTATGCATTGCACTAGGACACAGAATGTGATATGCAGATGTATTTCTATAGCCCGCAATTAGCTCAGCCGTTTGCCTAAAAACGCCAAATCTCAATGCCAACATCTTTTATATTTTGTTCTTTTCTAGATTGTTTGGCCTTCTAGGTAGAGGATGGGCACTCAGGGCCCAGTACAGTCCACTTCTATGCAGCTGGGCATAAGATATGTTTGGGTTTTTGGGGTATCTCTATTGTTTAGCTCTGTTGCCAAGAAACAACAGGTAGATTTGCCTTTACAAATATGTGTCTCCTAGGATTGTTGCACTAGCAGTAATGAATGTTTGATTAGACAGTTTTACACCTAATCAAAATATTATAACTTTTTATAGACCATTTAACAATCAATCACCTACAGATAATCACTTAAGGACTTGCATAGATGTCATCATATAGACCCTTTGTATTTTCCTACAGGTGGTACATGTTTGAACAAGTTTTAATAAATCGAAAAACAATTCTATACTTGTTAGTAAGTACTCATTTTGTTCTTTTAAGTACAACATCTATACAAAAAAAAATTGACTTTTTTGAATTTGCATATACTTGCCAAGCAATATATTTCAATAAACCCCTGTGCGGCTGTTTGTGCAGTCCACATCAATGCTGAAGAAGGACAGTTCTACCTATAAACCTGCTTTGTCATAAAATAGTCAATCGCTGTACTGTACTACTAAAGAGTAACCAAGGTGTATACTGCATTTATTGAAGTTCCAATGTATAAAATACAATCTACATTTAGATGTAAACATGTGAAACGCTAACCCACATATTATCTATAATCTTATGATTTTCGCATAATAAATATTTGCTAAAGCCCAAGTCAAATTGGAAGGAAAACGGGAAAATTCTCACTTGTATTTGGTGTTCTAATGCTGACCAAACACCTCTCTAAGGCCCCTTTCACACTGGGCGCAGGAGGTGCGGTGGCAGTTGTTATACCGTTGTTTTTACCGCGATATTCGGCTATTATCTGTGAGGTTTCAACCCCCGCTAGCGGCCAAAAAAGGGTTAATACCGCTCCGCAATGCGTCTCTGCAGAGGCGCATTGCAGGCGGTATTACTGCTGTGTCCCATTGTTTTCAATGGGAAGGAGCAGTTTAAGGATGCGGCTAGCAGGACTTTTGGAGTGGTCCTGCTAGTGCACCGCTTCAGTGTGAAAGCCTTTGGGCTTTCACACTGAAGACTGCAGGGCAGGAGTTTTTCAGGCAGTATTTAGGTGCTATTTTTAAAAACGCATTGGTGTGAAAGGGGCCCAAGTCTATATATTTATACAAATGAAATTGTGCATATAGGATTCCATTGTGACTATATCAGAGCAGTGTGTAGCTTAAGCCAATGTCGATGACATGACTGAAAACAGAAAAAGAAGAATTTAAAAGCACAAAATTCAGATATGGCTCCTCAGAATTTATTTTTCTTAGTAAAATGTACAGCTGTGTTCTGTCAGCTTTGACTTTTTTCAAATGAGAGACTTCGAACAAAAACACCAAAATTATTACTAGATCATAAACTGCTTCTGTCCATCTGTCCACAAACACAAAAATAGGGGGCAATGATAAGAAAACAAAAATATCTAGACACAACTCTGTCCTTTAGGAAATATATATAGATTATACATGCATCTTGTCATGGTGCTTGGTAACAATTTCCATATTACGGCTCTTGGTTTTTATTTATTCTTTTTCTCAAACTTTATTAAAAAATAACTCCAGTATGTTACAAAGATAGAAAATCTAGAGATGGAATGAAAACTTGTAATTGAGGCCTCATATTGAAAGAGGGCATAAAAAAAAAAAAAAATAGCAACGCAAAAACAAATTCAACTGCGTTTAACCATATGTCCATTTTATGACTTCTTGGCAAACACGAGGTGAAAAGTATTTCCAGTATCCAGCAATATTTTTTGTGATTTACCTTTTTCACAAGTAAAAAAGAATGTCTTGCAAAGACACAAAAAAGGTCACATACATAGATAGGGTGTGAAAATATACACTTGAGATCCCTCTAGGTGACAGAACCCTGCAAATAACACAATATAATATTTTGTACAGTTCCATAATTAACAAAAATATATTTTCATTTTTTTCCTTTAACTTTCAAACAAGGCTGACCAATATCAGAAAACAAAATATTAACCAATGGCTTTACAGTTTAGCACAGGACTTGTAACAATACTACGTAAAAAAAAAAAAAAGCTCACACACCACAGAGAAGCAGCATGCTTTGTAAGGCTTACTTCCAGCAAACAAATGAAAACAAAACACAGACTTGGACAGGAAAGGGACAACTGGGTAGGAAACCCAACTGATGACAATATCTTTGTATGGAGTTGGCGGAAGAAAAAAATAAATGTTTTTTAAATGTGTGTGGATGTTGTAGGTGGATGGAACATTTTTCTTCTTGACTGGCAAAAAAAGCTGAAAGCTACTATTTAAGCTGAATGTGAGAGGACAACTTGTGCAATATAAAACTAGTGAGAAAGATAAAAAAAAAAAATGCCAGTTAAGGACTTTTTCTTCTAAAGGTGACTAATTTAAATATTTTTACATTTGCTGCTGGTTTTGAAATCTCTCCAAGACATATCTAAGGAGATGCTAAAGTGAATGAACACAAGAACAGGCCTGGAGTCCAGGTACCTCTAAGCAAAAAAAAAATGCAGGAAAATTGGGAACAAAAAAAAAAACAAAAAAAAAAACACACAATGCAAGCAAGAGGGGAAAAAATTATACATTTCCATATCTTTGCTTGATAAAGTGTCAAGTGTAGCCATTATCTACAAAAACCCTCAAAAGTATATTTTTTTCAAAATAAAAAAAGAATTAAACAAATGTTATCAATTTGCATTCTGAAGTATTACTGCAATAATACTTTCTCATACTGTGCTCCTTCAAGGACAGACTGAAAAACAAAAATGGCAAATTTAGCCTGGCTGGTCTTGCCCAGCTCCTTCATGATCCCTAGAATGGCTCATAAAAGCCTCTTCAAAACTTTAAATTGAATATAACACAAACATAACATACTTATGTTTGTGCCCCTTGCCCATCAGCTTTTCTGAGTGAGCTCCTTTATAAATTCTTCTTGATTTTTTTCTTTAGAAAAATAATTAGCCATGTCCAATTGCATTTTCATTTTGCCCAGAAATCTTGATTTTAATTCCACTTCAGTGACAACAGATGTTTATTCCAGAGGCAACATTTTGGTTAGAAACTATCTATACTGCTCAATTTTCTCATTAAGAGTCTGTAATTAAAAAAATAACCCTGAAAAGGGTGCAACAATGCAAGAAAACTATCAAAAAAATTGTAGCACAATTTGCGTTATCAATAACTTAAACCTGATTTAAAAATCACGAGAGAACAAAAGTTATATACGGTAATGCATGGGGCCCAGAAAAAAAAATTCACATGCACGCAGAGATAAAATGAGGTCTCAAAAATCTAGAAGGGAGAAGAGTGATTAAAAAAAAGAAATGAAGCCTAAAGTGTGTATTCCTGAAAGAAGCAACATGGATTACAGATGTTGAAGGTCTGCCTAAAACATTTTTTTGTATGCACCAACAAATGTTCCTGAACATCACTGCAACATAAATGAACCAAAATAAATTAAAATAAACATAATTACATATCTAATTGTCACTGGCATATCGAGAATGAATGGCAGAGTGGAATGAAAAGCACAAGAAATTATGTAAAAAACCAAGGACAAGGGAATAAGTCTGTCTCCAATGACTGCTTTCAGTCTGTGTTCGGTTCTGTAGTGCAGATTCCATTATGCAGCTGCTGCAGTGTTAAGGAAAAGGGGTTTGGTATGCTGGTACCTGTAAGGGCAGCTCACCGCCTCATGTATGACCCGTTAAGCGACTGTTTGGGCATCTGCGAGTTCATGTACCCATGATGCCCTGGGCTTGAGTACATCATGTTGCCATGAGGGCTGGCCTGCATCGACTGCTGTGCATAAGGCTGGCTACCCATCATGCCCATTTGCATTGGGTATTGAGGGCTCTGATTCATATATCCATGGTTGCTATGATAGCCACTGTTCATCATGGACTGAGATACACGGTAGCCACTCATGGCATTGAGTGTGTTTACCGGATTGACATTGTAAGCAGGTGCTGGCATTAGATTGACACTCATATTCATTCCACGCTGCATGGTGAGAGAACGTGAAGGAGGCTGCATGGCCATAGTCTGTGGAGGTGGGGGGTGGCCATACAGCTGTGGTGGGTGGGGCCCAGAAGAGGCTCCAGGTGGCAATGCAGATACTTTGGTCCGCATAGACATGTGAGTTTTGCCTGCCATCTGTGTTTGTAGCCTTTGACCGTGTGAAAGCCCCATTTGTCCATTGGACATATTGCGCTGGAGGAGTGGTGGAGGCAAGTTCATAGGGGGAGGTGTGAGATTTCGGGAATTATTCATTGATGTTTGGGACTGTGGGGAAACAGAGTGTGGACTTTGGGTAAGCTGCACCATGTTGCTCAGAGGAGAGGAAAGGGAGGCACCATTTGCATAGGATGTTACGGCCTGGGTATGGCTGTAAGGCAGGGAGTGATTCATTAAGGTGTTTGTTAATTGCTGAAGTTTGGCAAGGCTGAATGTGGCAGTGGGCTGTGGGTAGTGTCCAGATCCAAAGTCCCCTTGTCCCATTCTATCATAAAGCCCACCAAGTCCACTTCCACCAGTTTCTGAGATATCTGGCAAAGTGAAACCTGTTCCTGCCATTCCACAAGGGGTAAGTTGCTGCTGTTGGCCACTACTAGGTGGTCTTTCCACTGCACAAGCTTGTGGAGACTTAACATTGCAAGGGGGGTTAGGAGGGGGAGACCCAATAATGCTGCAGTTATTGTTCATTCCAGATATTTGTTGTGTTACAGCACAGCTACTTTGCGTTAAGTTGGCGGGTGTCATTCCCCCGCTATACGTGCAGCTGTTTTGCGAGGGTAAATTACTTCCTCCCATACCAGAATCATAACTGTTTGGATTATCATAGGTTTCAGTGGTGCTCTCAATACTTCCCAGGTCACTGAATCCACTGTCCACTACCTGCTGTGAGTGGTCAGATACAGAAGGTACATCCATCATTGGACTAGCCTCAAGATTCTGCAAAGATGGAACAGGCAAAGCAGTCTGATCAGGGCTGATCTGGGCATAAGTATTCTCTAAAGCAGGGGCACTTGGACTACTTGATGACCTAACAGAATGACCTGGATGTGAATGGACAGAGGACACTGGGCTGCTGTGATCAGACTTATGGCAATCCTCTGTTGCACTTGCTGCTGGGCTATGGGCATACGTTTGCAGACTATGACAAGCTTCTTGGGAGTCTGAACAGTCTCTGTATGCATCCTCCTCTGCTTCACTTTCACGCGTCAGAGACTGAACAGCTTGCGCAGTTTCGGAGTCAATATCCAATCCATCTCCGCCTTCACGAGGTAGCTCGGGCACTACTTCCTCTGTGGGAACATCCTCAGGACCAATGACCTGCTCTGGTGTTTCTTGTGGAAGTTCATTTTCTTCTGGTGACTTTTCATCCTGCTCTACTACCTTCACTAGAGTACCGTTTGATACATCTGGCTGAGGTGAGTTACTATTTTCTATACCGAACTCTAAAAAAGACTGTTCACCCAAGGGTGCTTGGAAAGCTTCCTCTTCTACATCTTTCTTTGATGGATCAAAGTGGCTTTCATCTTCATCATCTGCATCATGATCCTCATTGTGTGACTGCGCCTCTTCATCTTCTTCCTCTTCTACAGTTGCAACATCTTTTTTCTGCTCAGTCCCAGAAGGTTCACATATTTCTTCCACAATGCATGGCTGCTTTATCTCTTGCTTTATCTCTTCCTCCTCCCCCTGGATTCCATCTACTTCTACTTTCTGAATGTCCTTTTCTGCATCATCTTTTTCATCTTCCTCTTCAGCCTCATCTTTTTTATCATCTTCCTCTTCATCTTTTTCATCTTCATCTTCTAAATTGTCTTTTTCACCTTCTTCTACATCATCTTTTTCATCTTCCTCTACTGTTTTGACCTTTTCATCGTTCGCTTTGTCTTTTTCTTGATCCTCTTTATCTTTTTTATCTTCTGGTCTTATATCATCAAAGTCTTTCTTTTCTTCATCTGTTTTTTCCAGACTGGTGCTACTTGGACTTGGTAGCTCTACAAAAGAGTCTCTTGCCTCTTCAACTTGAGTTTCATTTTCTTCAGCGGCTTGCAAGAGGTCTGCGTGATGAGCTTCAGGTTCAACTTCAGCCTCCTCTTTAGGCTCCTCAGTTTGGACCTGATAATCAGGCTCCATAGGTGTCTCCGGAGGCGTATAGAGGTTAAGTTTAAAGCCAGCTTTTCTATCCACACTATGCTTTCTCTTAGAAGGGCCTCTCTTAACTCCTTTAGGCCACCCCTGTTTTCGTACAGGCTGACGCACATTTTTTTCAGGAACTTTATTGTTAACCAAATTCTCTGGTAAGGGCTCTTCTACATGATCTGTGTGGAAACAAATATGCAGCAATTAGAAATAAATAAAAGCACCTACAATTAGTTCTATAAGGCAAGGCAGAATCCAATACAAATTAGAAAACAAGCCGCTACTGTCTTCTAAAGCAGCCGATCAAACAGATCTGTTTAATAGGCTGCTTTGGAGGGCAGAGGAGAGCGTTGTAGTCTAATAGACCCAAAATCTCTCCATAAAGAGAACTTGTCTCAGCCCATGCTATCACAAGGAATGTTTTTCTTCCCTGGTGATAGCAATGAAGTTCAAGCAAAAAAACTAAAAGTTAAATGTACAGTGACACAAAAGCAAGTGTGGCTTTTTTCCTACATACAGTAGGACCAAGCAGAGGGAACACAAACCCTCTATGATAGGAAGTCAGGTCACAGCAGCAAAAAAAATAACATTTGGAGGAGGCTAAAAGGTTCTTTTTGTAACAAAACACCACAATGATTCTGGTAGTCAATTCCTGGATATGGGCAAGATCAACACAATACAACCTTCTTTGTGCTTATGTTTTGGATATACAAAAACATACTTGGGGGGGCACACCCTAAAAATGCTATACATCTAAGATGGTGCTGCTATATGTATGTTTTGGATATGGTACTTATTTATACTATGCAGAGAAAAACAACTTACACTTCCATTTTTAAACACAAATTCTATTGCTGGTCTCATAGCTCATCCGGTATCCAGGTGATGCTTAAAAGATTATACTGAATAGAAGAAACAATCTTTTTAAAATATACTATTGAATATCCAATATGCAGGATAAAATGTTACACATGTATTGTCGGTCTAATGATTTTGTCTCTTCCTCACTCTGTAGCTAGGAGGTGCTCAGTAAAGCTAGTTCCACCCTCTTTTCAGTGTGCTTTATTCTCCATTCACTACTTGTACTGCATACTGCTGCAGCTAGATATACTAGGATTTTTTTTAACCTATATGATATTAATTTGTTATCATCTTTACAAACTTGGATTAAAGCTTTCTAGGATCTGCAAGATGTCATTTGAATCGAGTCACTTTCTGCTAATTCTATTGAGACTGAAAGTTACAGCTTTCTTGCCAAAATGTAAACAAATTGTTGCTCCAGTCCAAAAAAAAAAAAAAATCTCTGGAATATACTGTGATGTGATAAACAATGATATCTCCGCGCTAACCAAATCTATAAATAAAAGGTACTGCTGCAAACACGGAAGGTAATGTCAGAACCCAAATAAAGTATAAGCGTAAAAATAGTGCTGTGCTGTAAAAAAAAAGTGCAAAGTGCTCAGTGACAGGTACACTTAGCTGAGGCATTAAACCCAAGATCAATACAGAACAAATTCTAAAAAAATCATCCAGAGAAATGCTCAATCAAATGCTTGGTAAATAAAATAATGATATCCGTATGGTGTATAAATAAAGTGAAGCAATGCTCAGTGAGGGGTGCACTGAAAAGAGCAAGTTCCTATAAATGCATCACAAATCATAAAAAAGTGAAAAACGTGTCACATGCTCATCTTGTAGAGAAAATACATGTGCATAAATGTAATAAAATGACTGATGAATAAATGAAGTAATGTCCATAAAATATAAAGTGCAGGATGAATAAATGTGACTGTATAATAACTGCTGGCCAGCAGTGCTCTTCCAGTATTTGAGCCACTAGAAAATGGCCACCAAACGAATGTTGTCACGGTTTTGGTTTGAACATCCCAAAAAATGGCTGCCGCTCTATTTCCGACAACCTGAACCAACAAAAAAAGTCCGCTATTCCATTTCTGGCGACCGAAACTACAGCAAAATGGCTGCTGTAAATACTAATTAACATCCATTTAAAAATACACTTCCTAAAAGCCTCTAGTTAACCCCTGATGAAGTCACGTGACTGTGACGAACACGCGTTAGGAACATTAGGCACTGGAAGTGACGTGGGCAAGCTCGCTGCTCGTATTTACATGCCCGTTTGATACTTTCTAGTGTGAATATCCTGTTTTATTTGTTACTGTTACCCAATAAATATTTGAAACTACTACACTATCGTGCATCCCTCTTTACATTCCCCCATGCCCCACTGTGATGCTTACCTGATACAGACACACCAGGGATAAAAAAAGGGGACTCTGATTCCAGATAGGAGACACACACCAGCGGAGCCGGAGACGCCTGACAGGGAGCTTGCCAGGAGATATCATTGGTTCCATAGAAAGATATACCCACATACTGTTACCTTACAGCGGTATGGTAAGGGGACATCCACACACTACGTTGCACAGAAGTCAGTAAATCACCTGTTATCAGCACTTCATGCCTTATTTTTTGACACTTATTATACAGTCACCTATTCATCCTGCACTTTATATTTTATGGACATTACTTTGTTTGATCATCAGTCATTTATTACATTTATGCACATGTATTTTCTCTACAAAATTAGCATGCATTTATAGGAACTTGTTCTTTTCACCCCTCACTGAGCATTCCTTCACTTCATTCATACACCATACGGATATCATTATTTTATTTACCAAGCATTTGATTATTTATCGAGCATTTCTCTGGATTCATTTTTTAGAATTCGTTATTTATTGATCTTAGGTTCATTGCCTCTCAGCTAAGTGTACCTGTCACTGAGCACTTTTTTTTTACAGCACTATTTTTACGCTTATACTGTGACATGTGATATAGATTCTGGATATACAGCAGCATAAAAGTGGCTATAAAACTCTTGGTCTCATCTGTCAAACATCCACCCTGCCTGTCAGTGGGTAATGTGATCTAAGCCGCACATGTGCAGCTTAGATCAGATTTAAGGCCAGCTCTGTGTACCACGGTGATGTGACTCCCATGCACATGCACAGGGGTGATGTCGTCGCAGCCCAGTCATTCAAGCAGCTGAAGATCTGAAACCCGACGAAGATTAAACTAACAGTGCTGCACTGGAGGGCTCTGTTAGCAAGCAAGTCCATCATAATGTGCTAGTATGCAGTGCATACTAGTACAATATGATTTAAACTTGTAGGGGGACCAGTTTTTTTTTTCTTTTTTAAAAAAAAGTTTTGTTACTGCTTTAAAATAGCGCATCCATTGTCATACAAGCCTGCAAACGAATCACAGCATCCTACAAGACAGTAACACTCCAGTGTATTCATACTTTCCATGTATACAGTAGAAGCTGCCTGAATTGCTACATGCCATTCTGATTTCTGCTCATAATACATTCCCAAACGAGTGAGACAGGAAACTGCCTGTGTTTCACAAACAGCCTACAAAAAGCCAAGCAATTGAACATTTCTCAGACTGCCAGTTAATTACTTAATTGAAAGGATGTCTCAGCAAAACATTAAAACTTCTGTGGAGGCTGAAAAACAGCAAGAACCAGAATTCTTTCCAGATTGGGAACCAAGAAAACAAGGGAAATGCTTGGAAAAACCAACTTGGAAAGGTTGAACAGAATTATGATATGCAAGCACCCAGAGGCGCCTCCCCTTGTGTTTTTAATAGAATTATGAACTGCTGGTTGCTATTACTCACTTATAGTTACACAGTAAGTCAGGTTGAAAAAAAATATACACAAAAGTCTATCTAGTTCAACCAAGGGAAAAAATAAAAATCATACAATCCCATATATACAATTCTTAACCCACTTTTAATCCAGAGGAAACCCCAGCAAAGCATGTAATAATTTGATCCAGCAGGGGAAAAAATTCCTTCCTGATCCCCCGAGAGGCAATTGGATATTCGCTCTATCAACTTTACCTCTAAAATGTTAGTATCCAGTTATATTATGTACATTTAGGAAATAATTTAGGCCCTTTTTAAAGCAATCTACTGAACTGGCCAGAACCACCTCTCGAGGGAGTCTATTCCACATTTTCACAGCTCTTACTGTAAAGAAGCCTTTCTGTATTTAGAGATTACATTTCCTTTCCTCCAGACGTAAAGAGTGCCCCTTGTCCTCTGTGATGACCTTACAGTGAAAAAGTCAACACAAAGTTCAGTATTTGGACCACTTATGTATTTATACATGTTGATCATATCTCCCCCTTATTCTCCTCTTCTCAAGAGAGAATAAATAAATTCAGTTCCTCATCTTTCCTACCTAATCTTTCCTCATAGCTGATCTCCTCCATGCCTCTTTTCCTGGCCAGCCTCACGTCAGCACACAATGGGTTAATCCCTACCTCCGGTCCTCCAGTACCACCTTCTTATTAGCTGATAAATAGGGGGCCCCTCCTCCCTTGCTCTGGTTCCTTTTTTTTGGTCGGACTCCAGGCCACCAGACACACTGAAAGAAAGAAGCCGCAGACAAAAAAAAAAAAACCCTGCCGAACCAACACACCAAGGTTCAAGCCTCTCCTGGGACTGGAAGGTCCGGAACAATAAAGGTAGTTCCTTTTTATTACACTGGACGCTCCATGTGCAGGAGCTATGTGGGCAGATTAAGGCTTAAAGAGCTTACCATTTCCTGGGCTGTGGTACTGCTGTATTATCATGCTCTCTAAATATCCGCGCCTTAGGAGCGCGCTGGCTTCCTTCCCTGTGTTTTTCTATTGGGCGGGTGTCAGGTATAGCCTGAATATAAAACTCAGAGAGCCAGAGGATCCAGTGCTGTTTGCTACAGCTAGTAAGAAGAGTTTTTCTGATGAGTCTCCTTCACAGAGGGAGGGGTGGCTGGGCTGTCTCAGTGTGCACTAGGCTGTCTCCACTAAATGATTAACCTCATTTGTTCACACCTGCTAAACAGATAGCCTAGGTTCACATTGGAGCGATTTGTCATGCGATTCGAGAAATCAAATCGCATGACAAGTCGCAGCCTCTAGGCGGCAGTGGCACTGTTCCAATCGGTGCGACACCGATTTTGCAGCGCCGCACCAATTTGCAAAAGTAATTCCTGCACTACTTTTGCCAATTACAGGTGCGATTTTAATAGACATCTGGGTATGAAGCCACACAGATGTCTATCAAGTAGCACCTGAAATCGCGCTGACCTTGCTACTTTGAAATCGCGCTACTTCAAGTGAAGTAGTGCGATTTCAAAGTGGCATCAATGTGAACAAGGGCATATTCTCACAAATCCACTGCCACCCCGAGAGATTCCTTTACCAATGCAAGGTAAAAAAAAAAGAAAAAAAAAAAAAGAAGCTTATTGGCTATGTCCTGTCTTTCATCAACACAGCATGAGCTCACCACAGCCCCAAAATGCACGAAGATCGTCAGAAAGGTAGGAGGGGTCTACGGGGGTCACAAAACAAAAGAGTGCAACACCAGGAGGTGTTTTGTCTTTATAGGAGCAGAAGCCCTAAAACAAAACATTTGCGGAAGAAAAAGTCCCGCCACCGTTCAAAATCTCTGCATGCGTCTGGGTCACGCATAGTACATAGATCCCAATCAATGGCCAGTCCAGGCCGCAAAGCTGATCAGACCGCGATGGCTGCAGAACAAAACACGACAAGATGCCGTCCTGACGAGGGCCGCTGCTGGGCATGTTTAGCGCCATCTGCCCCTGGAAAACTCTGATGCGCAGATCCACAGATGATTCTAT